>NC_064303.1:100222342-100351128 GCF_023373825.1 Bactrocera dorsalis
TTATATAGGTAAGTCAAAATATTTTAAGAAAATAATTTAAATTTTCATAAATGATTCATCAAAGTATTCATTATTATCATTACTATAACGTCTATTGAAAAAGGTCGACCTACTATAGTAAAACAAAAAAAAGTTGGGAGATCGCTATAGTCAGTGTATCACCTTTGAAGGCTATGTTTAATAAAAAAAACTAATTTTGCCAAACAAAATTTTATGCAACGTGGGAACTATGTTCATGGCTGATACACTGATTATAGCGACCCTCCAAATTTTTTGATACCATTTTTGTAGTACGATCTGTTCTTTTCTACAGAATACTCCTCATAGTCCTCAGTATCAGCGATCACCTCTTCATTCGACGAAAATTTCTTCACAGCCAGCATTATTTTGAGGTCTAAGAACAGAAAATAGTCGCTGGGAGCCAGATCTGGTGATTGTGGTGGATGTGGAAGCAACTTGAAGCCCAATTCATGGGATTTTGCCATCGTTTTCACTGACTTTTGACACTGTGTATTGTCTTTTCTTCCACTTTTTTTTCTTCGAAAATGCCCGTTTTTTGACGATTTTGTCAAATGACCCAGTAATGCTATGTAATAGACCATTTTATTGTTACTTACTTTTTAAGATAGTCAATACAAAAATATTCCATGTCCCACCATAAAGTTTTTCCACGCTTTCAAGCGGATCCATCGTGTGCGGTCCACTGGTATGACTGTCGATTGGACTTCGGAGTGATATGATGCAATCTTATTTCATCAATTTTCACACATCGACGCACGAGCTTGGGTTTATTATTAGACCTGTTACTGCAAATGAAATAAAATCATAGCTTCCTTAAGGGTATATCGAATTACGGGTCTGTTTTGTTGATGCTAGTTACTCATCTTATTTTTATTATTGCTACAAGTAAATATTGCCATACAAAACCAAGCAACCGCCTATAAAACCCTGTAATTTTTTTACCAACAGGTGGCGCTGTTTACGAGATTTTTTTATCATTATTCTTTTGTTCATTACTTCTTTAGAAAATTTGTAATTTACACCCAAATCTGAGAACTCCAAAGCAATTTCACAGATTTCTTTGAAGCGCCATCAGTTGAACAAGAATAAGTTAATGCTAGAGACCAGAAAGTATATTCAAAATAGTTTTGTCGGTTCTAAAAGTGAAAAAACAGTCGATATTCTTATTCCTGATCCTTTGTACATGGGCAGGGTTATCAACAATTTATCATGAATACTGATTAAATATTTATTTCTGATTCGGTAATCAAGCTGTTTTAAAATGATGTATTGTTTCAGGGTTATCGGTATTACCTCTATCTTGGCAGAGGCATAATCCTGTTCTCTTCCCTGATCGCAAGATTATACAAAGTTTGCATAGTCCTTAAAGCATACTTGAGGTACCGAGATGAGAGCTATTGTTATTGCCATTAAGCTGATGAGATTCCTCCTCTCCGATTATAGCACCTTTGCTCGGTCGTTAAAGCTTAATTCGTAGTAAACAGGGAATACCGTGTCGAGCTGAGGTTGACGTTTGGAAGGGATCGGCCATTTTTATGCATCATCATCCCTATGAGCGCTCTTTGATGTTAGCTAATAGTCCCTAAAGTCTTTTCATAATAGATTTTCTAAAAGATCAATATACGAAATTTAAAAATAAATTACGAAAATTTAGAAATACAAGAGTTCTCAGAACATATTGTTCTCTGCACTATTAATATATTATATGTTCTGAGCGGTGATATTACCGCAAGTTACTCCAAAATTAATATCAGTACCACAAGATATCCACATAACACAATGGTTTTACTTAGACTTGGACATATAGTATTTGGACACTTGAAGGCACTTTGAGTGAAGGATTGCTACAAAAATGCATTTGTAGAAAAGTCACGGTGACTTCAAATTGAATGGGGAATGTTTATTATTATTCGAAAGAAAATTCTTTGGTATTTATTCCCCATGAGATACTATACACTTGTGCCAACCGTTTTTCCAATCTTCGAAGCACTTCAAAAAATCACTTTTTTTTTATCTTCTTCAGCTCCTCCTCCTTTATCTCGTCAAGGGAAGCGTAACGTCGTCCTTTCATGGTCCTCTTCAGTTTAGGGAACAAGAAAAAGTCACAGGGGGCCAGATCTGAGGAATACGGTGGCTGCGTCATCCTTAGTGTGTTGTTTTTGGCCAAAAAGTCGCGCACAAGCAACGATGTGTGAGCAGGGGCGTTATCGTGGTGCAAAAGTCAATTTTTGTTCTTCCACAAATCCAGGCGTTTCTGGCGGATTGCTTCGCGCAAATTGCGCATAACTTGCAGGTAATATTCCTTATTGACCGTTCTTCCCTGTGGCAAGAACTCACGATGCACCATGCCCCTGCAATCGAAGAAAACTGTCAGTTACGATTCGCGAGACTTTTTGAACACACCTCTACTTCATACTTTACATATGACCACAGAAAAAAAGTCTAACGGTGTGGTAACACATGATCTTCCGGCCTGTCGACCGGGAACCGAAGTGTTCTCTTAATAAATTCAATAATTGATGCACCGTCTTGTTCAAAACAAATGTCACCGAGACACAAAACTGTTGGTTTTTCTGAATGAAATGACAGTCTTTGAATCTCATCATGCTGATTTTCGTCCCAAATGCGATAATTTTGCATGTCTACATATCCATTGAGACAGAAATGGGCATCGTCGCTGAAAAAGATTTGGCTCCAAAACGTCGGATTTTCTTGGAACTTTTCAAGAGCGAACTGATGTCGCCTGGGAAGGTCGAGCGGATTCAGTTCTTTCATAAGCTATATTTTGCACGCTTTAAATTTAAAATCTCGACACAAAGTGCATCAAGTCGTTCGATATGTCAGGCCGGATCGCAGCAAACAGCGTCAAAACGACTCTGCACGGTCTTCGTGTTCACCTCCAGCTATGGATGCTATATTTTCTTCACTGTGTGCTGGACGTGGTCTATTCGATCAAATATTATTCAATATTGGAAGCTGGGTCTCAAGATGGGTGATTGTGTTGCGAATAGTGCGCTCAGTAGGCTAATTATGTTGAACATAAGTTGAGCGAAGCCCTCGAAACACATTCTTTACAGAACATAAATTTTCGTAATAAAGTTCTACGGTTTGTAAATTATGCTCAGGCATTATATGACAGTTTGACATGACTCACGCGTAATCTGTCAACAGAAGGCTATAGATATCTCTACAGGTATCACTCTTTATAGAAAAGTTGTAGTTCAATATCTTGGAAGTCGGGAAAGAGGCTTACGAGCTTCAATCTCTTGGTTCTTGACTATCATTTTCAAAACGTCAAAGTAATTCGAATGTCAAATATACAAATTTCCATAATTAATCCTCAAAAATTTTTTAGCTGGCAACACTGGCGCGTGTAAATTGCGAACTGTCGACAAATTCGCCTGGACGTTGGTAATATTCAGGTTTATTGACAATTAAATTTTTTTTGCACATTTTGCATTGCTTGTCAAGCAATCATGTACTTGCCACCCGCACACACACATGCATATTTCATATATTATTATAGCCACTACACGATTACATCTGGTCACATGAAAATGGTTAAATTGGTACGTGTTCTTTGGAGGTCGCTGGCACATTTCATGTCGCAACAAATATTGTTGACTTTGTTGTTGCTGCTGTTGTTGTTGGTGCCGTGCCAAATGTGCAGGCATTCGTGATGTGACACAGCGACACGCTGACTTACATATTTATGAGTGTGTGTGTGAGTGCGTATATATGTTTATTCAAATACACGAATTTAGTTGCGTGTGTGTGTGGTTGTGCCTGGATTTAGGTGTACACGAATGCAAAGCTAATATGATTTATGGCAACTACAACGTTGTATTGACACCCGAAATCGACAAGTGCTTACAAACATATATTCCTATACAGTTATGTGCATATGTACAGTTAAGCATGTTGTTCTACAACAGCAACAATGTGGAAAGTTTTTAGTTTTGCATGAATGTATAGATGTATGTGTGCGGCAGTACATCAGCTTGGCTTATTTCACCAGCTGAAATCACGCCTCACGCAACGTTCGCCACGCACGCACACCATCGCACACATGCTGCCACCAACTGTGGTTTTGCAACCGTGCCGGGACGCGTGCTCTTGATGGCGCACTGACGATCCGGCATATAAATGCGAAATTATACACAACGTGGCATTTTTGTGGTAGATTGCTAAGCGGGCTGGCTGCAGCTCAGCGGCGGCTAGTTGGTTGCTGGTTTAGTTGCCCAGCTGCTCACCTCTTCTCGGGCTGCGGCTGCCTGTCCGCATGCTGGTTTAGATTTACTCGTATATAATGTACGAGGCAATAAATGGCAGAAATTTGGTTTATTTTGATGATTATTTCTGAAATTGGGTTGAGTTGTGGGTAAGGTATTCTAGGTATCGGATTTGTTTTGCCCAATTTTCTGAACTACTGATTTTGTCGCTGCACTAATTGTAGTGAAATTACCCCTAATAATATTGTTCAGAAGGTTCTAGTCTTGTATTTGTACTCTGCGATCTATGAAACGTAGCTTTGGGTATGTGCAGTTATTGTTTGTTTATACCCAACGTTCAAAATTAAGGGAAATGCTCTCTAGGTTCCGACGCTACTGGTATTGGCTCTAAATTGGTTTAGCGTTAAACTGTCCACTCTGATGAGGACCACCTTTGCTCTGTCGTTAAAGCTTTGTTCATAGTGAATTGCGGAGTACCGCTTGAAGTTGAGAGTATTACTTTTATGCTGGCAGGGGCGCAGGAGCTTCATCCTCACTGAGAATAAAGTTATACCGCCTATTATCGGTCGTTAAAGTCTCCTTCGTAATGAACAAGGGTAAGGCGTGAAGGTGAGGTTGACGTTTGAGAGATATAAGCTATGTTTTCGCATCAGCACCCCCATAAGCTCATTGCCGACTGTTTCACTGTAAAAATCGCCAAACTCGCTTTGAGCTTCGCAAACATATTGCTTCCATACTACTCGCAATTAACCTATTAACATAAGTGACCTTAACATGAAACGCATATTTCCTGCCTGATTCATCCGCCTCAACTCAATGTCAATCACGCCTGTTTGCCCATCAAACATACAATTACCACTTGGTTGACTCATTCACAATGTGGAGGCTATTAGTCGCCACCCATTCATTTAACGCCTCGCCTCGACTGTGGCGTTATTATTATAACCAGACATATGCCGCTATACTTTACTTCGCGTCCAACCCTAAGATAAATTAGCTACTACCCGCAAGTAGTAGTAGCTTATTCTTGTAGCTGGAAGGGCTCTAGGGGTTCGCTAGATTTTCAATAAAAATTACTGACACTCTTTTTACTGAATTACCATTATGTTGGAAATCAAGGATGACGTTCTCGGGTCGCCGAAAACTCTTCGCTGTGCATCGTTGCATGATGCTTCCGTTTCTACGAAAATTGTGCTATAAGCTGCTTATCATATAAGGTGCTGTTGAATTCATCATTCACATCGGCAATCGCAAATGGATATCTAGGCAGCAAGGGGCTTCTACATGATAGAGTTAGGATTAGGTGACAAGACCAATGGGTGACCGTTTGTTAAGAGTAACCCAGATATCAGATTATGTCTGAGTCTGAGTTTCCTGTTTACGAGTCTTGGACCTTTGAATGTATTCTTGCATCAGATGTACTTATCTGATAGGTTGGATTGTATGTGTGGACCATCTGATAGGTCGGAGTGTATGTGATCACGGAGTCCCCGATGTACTCATACCTTAGGGATCTTGGAGGTATGGCGATTAGCTGGACTGACGGCCGCTTGGAAGAAGTTACCCAATTTCTCCATTAGTCGGAATGCCGAACAGTTAGGGTCGTTTGGTAAGTTAGCGCATAAATTGTTTAGACGGGGAATGCATTTAACTAAGAATTGGGGTTAGCTTTTTATGTCAATAGTGTGTGTGTAATGTGCGTATGGTGTTCAACCCCAGATCACCATCCCAGAGCAGTATGGAAGCCCAACTGGTTTCACTGGCTCAAGTAGTTTCGTAACGAGGTCTTACCGGAGACATAATTCTGGTACCACGAGAAGAAGAAGCCCTAGAAATTCACTCCGACCTAATTTTAATACTCTAATGCGGTGTGGGACTCAAGAAACAGCAGATGTTTTTTTTGGTCTCGAAGCCTGACAAAGTATTTGGCGTGCCCGTTCCACACTGTGAATTCCAGCGTACCTGCTATGTTTTAATTCGCTGAACTATGTCAATGTTCGGAGACAGCAAGCTAGCTTGATGTATTTTCTTGTACTCAATTTTAGTACTACGGATAAATATATTTTGGGCCCCGGCGAAGTCGATTAGCCTCCATCCATTTGGGAATGTTTCATCTTGGAAGATGAATTTACCGACCGTTGTACCAACTTTGCCCACCCTGACGATAAATTCGCCAAGTACGATTTTGACATCGTGGCGGGAGCAGCTCTCATAGGTGCGCTCTAAGCATTCATGGCTGGCATCCTCGATCACATCGTCCTTTTCTTTCGTCCGGGAGTGTGCGCAAATCGGGGATATGTTGAACAACTTCGCTTTGATGCGGATTGTGGCTAGACTTTCATCCACTGAAGAAAATGCCAATACTCGGCGACGTAGTCTCTCTCCCACTACGAGTTCCACACCGAATTTACGATCCTTTATATAGCCACCGTACTAAATGCCACAAGGACCTATTCGTCTTGGTTCTTGTTCCGTCTATCGCATGTTTTGAACGGTTATGATGTCAAGCCTTTATTTTAAAGAGGACATCAACCAGCTGGGCAGCAGCACCTTCCCAATTAATAGAGCGGACATTCCAGAAATCGGAATCCTTAACACGTTTACGAGGGTGTCATAAAAAGGGGGTCTGTCATCCGGGGCGTTTTTTCACTTGTCGGGTCCCAAACCCAGCGCACAGCTTTGGGGAGGGATGTTTCGCCTTTTCACTTTAGCTCGCCTTCCAAAATGCAAGGGCGCTAACGCAATGATATGAAAGGTTATCTTAGAAAAAAATACTAATATATGTCCGAGTCAAATTTGATCTTGAGTGTTGTTTTTTTAATGCGGGAGACGATAAATGGAAAGCGTCGATAGATATCATTTAATCGTCTCCCGCATTGCTATTGACTATCTATAATGGGAGCTCCTTAACAAGCGACAAGTGACCACTTCCGGGTACGTTCGGATACATAAAAATTTATTTTCATTTTAAATGCGATACTAGAACATTTAAATTTGAGGAAAAACAAAGTCCATTCTGTGCAACATAAATTTTGTTATTCAAAGTTGTAAACAAACAAGTGAAAAAAATCAATAAAATTGAGGTTAAATGGCTAGCGAGGTAGCGAAATCAAAATGAAACCGAATTTGCACGAAACAAAATACATTTCCACACGAGAATACGCAGGTTTATACATATATACATATATTGAACAACATGAAACGAAAACAAGGAACACACACACAAGCATTCGTGTCACCGTTTTGCTAAAACATTTTTCAATTTCTACAAATTCAGTGTTTCTGTTATTTGCAAACAAAAATGAAACTAACAACAACAACAACGGCGTTAGTGAAAAAGCAGTATATCTGAATAAACAAAACCATAAATAAGACGGAGGGGGTGAGGGAGCGCGTGAAAAATACACAGTAGGCAGCGCCAACTACAACAAAAGCAACAGCAACAATTAAAAGGCAATAAATTTTCGATTTCGATTAGTTTTGAAGGCACCGCCACACACACACATATACATAAAAAGCACACACAGGCGTACACAACGAGTGCCTGTGTATTTGTAGAACAAACAGGGTGCCGATAGCTTGACAAACAAACGCCGAACGCAGCAGTTGCGCTAACAATTGTAGGCAGCAGGGGCGGGCACACATACTTGCATACATTTATGTGTGTATGTATGTATGTACATATGTACGTATATGCATAAACCAGCAAATGTCTAACATGCTTTTGAAGTGGCGTTTCGCTGTCTGGTTTATTGCACAATATTTGCTAACGCCACCGCGGTTTAGTGGGCGTTCAAGTGGGCACTGTCTTTGTCGGCGCGGCGGCGTTGGACGAAATTCGTAGAAAATTGGCAGCGGCTGTGCACAGTGATGGCCTAAAAAGCCTTTCGCCGGCAACGCCCGCTGTTGGTGGCACTGATAGGTGCTTACTCACCGTGCTAACGTGGATGGCGGCGGCGGCGGATACGGCTGGAGCAGAGGCGCATATCGACCAAAATATTACAACAAGCATTGAAAATGAAAAAAAAAAATAAAAAATAATTGAAAAAAAGAAAATTCGAAAGCATTCTTTGCGTTGCCAAGCGCTTGACACAATTTGATTTATATTTGTTGTAAACACAATTGAAAACCTTTTGCTCGCTGCCAGCTAGCCAGCCAGTCAGCCTGTGGCGCGCTTGCCGCTGCATGCGAAATACTCGTAGACACCTCCAAATGGTTGAGACAACAACTATCAATAAAATAACAGCAATTTTGGTGGAAATGCTAGCCATGCTATGCGAGCTAACAAACATATGCATGTCTATTATGTGTGTAAATACATTAGGGCACATTGATATCGAGTCCGTTTGAAAGACCCGTATGTGAATTTTTACTATCTCTTCATAAAGTGTTTCATATTTTGTGTCCCAGCGGCGAAAGCTGCACTTTAATATAAAAAATAAATTTTAGGATTCTTATAATATACACGTTGCGTCACACCCTAATGCGCATACGTAATTGAATATGCCGTGTTGTGCTATGTCAACTTTCAAAACTGGCATACAAGTAAAAAGTCACACATATATATATATTTAAAAGTTGTGCGCCAAAATGAAAGCACAAATATTGCAAATAAAATGTGTATTGCACTCTGCTGCCTGAGCTGGCGGGCGCGCGGTTGGACAGTTGAAAATATGCAGGTTTTCGAAAACAATTTGTATGCTCTTTGGCGATTTGATAATTTATGACCATGTAAATTGCTGCAGTACCAGATATTTTTGCTTTTAAAGTGGGCTTATTGATTTACTTTTATGCAGTACAAAAGAATAAAGTGTTTAATTCTATAATAATGTATGCTGTGGGCAAAAAGTAGTAAGAATTTTTTATTGCTTGTCTCTCAGAAGGACATAAAATGCATCGGCAATTTTGACGATGAGTGAATTTATTCTAAAAAGAAGTTCGATTAAATTTTGTGTATGGAATCAAATCTATAGTGCTGAGTTCGTGGATAGTTGTTTGACGCGATATGACCAGAATGGCCATCAACATCAAGTGGTGATCAATATGCCAATAAAAATGAATTGATGCTTGACAATCGACGTTTAACAGTCAGAGATCTTAGTGGCATGGTTGAAATATCGGAGAGAGCAATGAAGTCCATTTGAAAACATCACTTGAGACTAAGAAAAGTGAAAGCACGATTGGTTCTAAAATCACAAAATTTTTTCGAGGAAACAGCGTCACGTTAACTTCACAGACTTCACTATGCTTTCCGACTAACAGAATGTCATCAAACGTATTAATACTGGCGATGAGTCTTGGATCTATGCTTATGATTCGGAAACAGATATTTCAATACCATGACAAAGGTGAGCCGAAGCTTTAACAACCAGAAGAAGGTAAAAATTAATACCGAGGTGTGGTGCACTCCGAATTCCTTCCGGCCAGCCAAACTGTCAAAAGAATATTATTAGAGTGAGTTTTTCGTCAAACTTTCAACCAATGTCACCTGATTTAGCTCCGAATGACTTCTGGCTATTCAACCGGGCACAAGCGTAGTAAAGAGTCAAAGGGATTACTTAGGAGAGGGATCGACATAGATTTTGCAGAATAAATTAAGAATTATTCTATCTGAGTAGGTGTGGATATCTCTTAGAACAAGGGCTCTTCACCAGTAAGCGGTATATTGCTGTAATGATAATATTTGGCCAAAGTAGAGGGTCACTTACCATAAGGGCTTATACGCAGGATTTGCGAAAAACGTTTAATTTGAAGAAATGATGACACGCAACATTAATGTGAGTCGTTATGTAATTGGCTGGATGTAGAGTGTGCTACTGTGGGTTAATATACATATTTTTGAAGTTAAAGGACAAAATAGGTAAACTAAAAAGTCGGCTCTTACAGGGATCTCATTTGTACAGTTTAGGTCACCGGTACGTTGTGTTACCTAAACAAATTTGCCGCAATGGCCAATGTCAGTTTCAACTATGCCTTCAAGTTATTGCTGAGTTATTTTAACCTCATTCCTTTGGACAAGGGAGGAGAAAGTGTCTGGATATTTCCACCTCACCTTCCTCCATACAACTTTGACAATTTCTATTGCGACAATATGAACTCTGCCAAAAGCAAGTACTTCAGAAGATCTCTTGTGTTCAACCTTAGGTTAAAAGGATCTTACAGTCGCACAGGAGAGTATCGTCGTCCAGCACTTTGCAGTAGCCTGCGATTCCTATATGGCCAGGCACTCCTTGAGTAGATTTGAGTGCACAGTTAGCGAGAGTATTGACGTTTTGCTGTCGTGCCACTTGTGCCTGAAAATATGGAAAGCTTCTTACAGAAGTCTCTCCTTCTAGCTTCCATCTTCCATCAGTCTCTGAAAAAGCTCAGCAACTACAAGTAGCCTCTGTGAAGCAGTGATCAAGGTTTTCAGAAATGCAGTTGAAGGAGGAGAGAATTCCTACGTGTGATTGTTCGGACCCCTTTATATGCTCAGCTTTGCTTAGTCTTAGAGCTGCCTCCGCAGCAATTATCGCCAATGCTTATTGCCAAAGAAAAAAAAATATTCACAAAACGGTGTCGCCTTGAAAAAAATGTGTTTACTCCTCTGTTTTTGACTTTTTCAAATTTTTTCAAAAAGCTTAAAAGTAGAATTTTCCAAGATCCGCGACAGTCGCTATAGAGAGATGTTCAACAAAAATTTTTATCAAATTTCAAAGGAATCGGTTAATTAAAATTTGAGATATGTCAACTACCTGAAAAAGGTAGTTTCGCGAAAAACGCGTTTCACGCTTACAGGTCTTGCCACAACATTAAAACGGCTATAACTTCGGAAATTATTTAAGTTTTGTTAAATAATTTTAAGGAGAACATCTAAAGATTCGAATTTTGCAAATTCGATTTTTTTTTAATTTCTAGAGAAGAGTCTCCCCTCAAGTGGTATTGTTTGTGAAACTGGCAGTACTCTGGTGTACTGTCTGCGAGGTGTGTTAAAAAATAAATTGGTATTTCTTAGGAGAGAGTTTATTTATTCATGAATATCTATTTTCTGTACTTCAATGTAATCACCTTCAGATATATTGCATTTCCAGCTTTTTTTTAATCAAAGCATTTAAAATAGTATTTTTTGTGATCTTGTTAAGCTCCTCTTTCGACGCTGGCCTTATCTCCTCAATCGTACGGTAGCGTCGTCTATTTACGGGCCTCTTCAGTTTTGGGGTAAAAAAGGCACAGTGGCCAGGTCTGAGGAATACGGTGGTTGCGCAAATTTTATTGCGTTGCGTTTGGTCAAATAATCTAGCACAAGCAACAAATCGTGAGCAAGGACCTTTTCATGGTAAATTTTTGTTCTTTATCGGCCAAAAGACCCTTGAATATGATTATAAGATGTTTGGCCAAAACTATCTTCTTCACGTCCTTTGTCATTCATATCTGCTCGAGCCTTTGAGAATACATTATATCACCGATAAACAATGCTTTTGTCAAAGGTAGCTTCTGAGCAAGTGTAGCCGTTTCGAGTGCTCGCCATCAGACGAGTCCATTATAAAGTATTATTGGTTAACTGCGGTTTCGTAGAGCCAAAACGCCACCTTTTTTGAAAATATTTTGAATCTTAAAATAATTAAATTTACTTGAAATAAATGTTAGCGTTAGTTGAAAAAATTTTCGATACCGCACTCGTCATCGATTTCGTTTTCAAGTATTTAAACAAAGATAATTTGGCGGCATATATGGTTAAAGGTACGCTTCAATAGGATAACGAGATCAAATTTGGATGACTACGTATCTAAAAATATGAATGAATGGATGCTTATCTGAAACCACTAACATTTTCAGGCTACGAAGCTATGATGTTGGCCGATTCTGTATTAAATCATATAGGCAGCAAGTTTTGATAATATAAAAAAATAATTTCTTGGCGAAACATCTTGGAAGATGAGCGCTTTTTACAAATTTCTGTAATCTGTGTTACACTTTGAACAAGCTACTTTCCCCCTGTTCACCCCATGAGGCAATATTTTAATTGCTAAAGTTCAAATGATAAAACTTCGCTTGCTTCAATTTACTTATTAACAATTAATTTTATTTTATTTGCAATTTTTCATTTAATGAAAAACGCTTGCATACATTTGATGCAACAACAACTACACATGCCCGCATGCATGCATTCGTGTATCGCCATAATTAAAAATATGAAAGTAATTAACGCCGAATGCGCGTATGCATATGTGTGTGTGTGAGTTCACACAACTCATTTGAGTTCAACTTTTAGAGGCAATTAACCAGCAATTTGCGGCGGGTTAAAAAGTTGCACATGGCCAATACATCGCTTTCCGCTTTCGAAATTAAATGGGTCAAAAGGACACAACAAAGGTAAAAAAGTGTTGCGCGCAATTAAAGCGCTGGGCTTAAGAAATCTTTATTCGAAAAGAAATATGTGCATACTTTACTGCTGCGGCTGAATGAAATGTCTTTGCACGCGGGCTTGTTAATTGGCAAGAAGTGAGTTTGGAAAATATGGACTTATTCAATTGCGAAAGCCGAGCAATTCAGCTGAGTGGCACTCAACGCGCGCAGCTAAGCTACTTAGTAATTGAATTACAACTGCTTGTAGACAAGCAAGAACACCGCTATTTATATTTGCATAACGTGTCAGCTGTGCATGAGGCGAAGCCAACAAAAATTCTAAGCATATTTTAAGGCGACGCGCACTATTTGCGGCGCGCACTTAACCCTACAAGGTGTCTGTAAGTGAGGAAAAAAGAAAAATCATATTTTTCTGCGTGTGTGTGTTTGATTTGTGTAGGCACTTGTTACGTACCAGCGCGTTCGCGTGTCAAGGATAAGCACAAGCGCCGCAGCGCCTAAATGTAGGCCAACTAAAGAAGCTGACATCTTCGCGTGTCTTCAATGCAAGCGCAACGCGAGTCAGCGCAGATAACGGTCACAGCAATAAATGCAAATATAAAAAGCACGAAAAGGGTGCACAGTTATATAAGTAACTGTGGCGCGCGCTCTGCAAAGGTGAGTGTGCGCCTAAGTGCGCCAACTGAGTAAATGTGGAAATTAGCAAGAAAATTACATACAAAAACATTTTTTCTGTGCGCTCTCACCTGCGTTCAAGTGCCACACTGTCGACGTATGCATATTCATGTTGCTGACATGCATTTCTTGCACACACATACACACACACTGTGGTTGGCGCGCGTTTGGCCGCGGTGCATAAATAGCACCAAAATATCAACTGTGGCAACTGTGGCAACAGTGGCACACATAACCGCCCTGCTGTGGCATCTAAATATGTAAATGGGGCAAGCACAGCAGCAAGTGTTTGTCGAACAAAGCATTAGCGGCGGCCGCGGCGGGGGGCACGCAGTCGCCGCGTTGCCAATCATGTCTGCGGACATTCTCATGCAAAACAGTGTAACGAATATTCGACAATGAACTGCAACACGAAGGCAAGTGCAAATTACACACATGCCACACTCACACATACAAAGTTGAGCATATGTGTGCCGTTGCAAGTGCATGTTGCTGTTGTTATCTTTAGTGTTTACTGAGCTTTTTGTTGTAGTCGCTGCAGCTGCTGTCCTTGCATTTCAAATATAATCTGTTGAGGCGTCTGTGCGGCTGTTTTGTTGGCATCCTTACTGCCGCACACTTGCTTTGTGTTGTTTGTTTATGTTGCTGCGGCAACACTGTTGTTGTGCTTGTGTTGCTCATCTTATTGTAACAATTGTTGCTGTTCATCTGTTGACACTGGTAAGCAGCCATGGTGTTAATGCTAATCGCAGGCATGTGTGCATCAAATCAAATATCTTGTGGCTTTGAGACCAAGTAGGAAAATTTTAGTCAAAAGGTTTTGTCATCAATGGTTTAGTTAAACTTGTATGGTGGCTAAATGCTGTGGTTGGGATGAAAGGAATATGACTTGGGCGATTAACTCCTGTAAACCACGCAAGTACACCAGGTCGGATGGCATCATACCAGCGCAGCTGCAACAGGCTGTTAAGGAATCATGGTCACGAAACTGTCTGGCATTCACCTATGCGATTTGCATTCGACTGGGATATATTCCGGTGACCTGTCGGAGAGTCAGAGTTACTTTCAACTCGAAGGCTGATACGAGACCACACGTTACGGCCAAGAATTTAAGGTCTATCAGCCTCTCCTGCTGCTAAAAGCTCCCACGATGTGCTCAAGAACTCCAGGCCCATCAGCTTTTCCTATTTCATACTTTTGAGAGGTTAGTGGACTGTCATATAAGGAGGCGAGTTACCATATATCAATAGTGCAACACGCTTATCGTAACGGTTGGTCAGTGGACACTGGCCTGCATATGATCGTATCATGGCTTGAGGAAGTCATAAGGCTTAAAAACTCTTGAGCATCGTGGCTGCTGGGTGATTACCTGTGCAGACGATGATCCAAGCAAAGTTTTTGAGTACCGTGTACGAGTAGTATCAAAGCATTGTACCAATTGGGCGACTTGCAGTGACCACGCCATTGACTGAAATGACTCGAACTGATATGGTTTTATTTACTAGAAGATGCAGGATGCCGGACGCGCCAAAGCAGCGGATGGAACCTGCGGTTCCAGTGAATCACTTACGACTCGTCCTAGATAGGAAGCATTAATGGAAGCCTAATTTTTATTAATATTTGTGTAGACATTCGAAAATCCTCTTACGCTGTCCACATGCCCGAGATTGAGTTGTAGGTGGGTAGAGGCTATTCGAGGAGCGGTGCAGTGAGCTTCTTTACGGATAGGTCAAAGCCTGTTGGAAAGGTTAGTAGAGGGTTATATTGCCAGGTACTCTCTATCAACTCTGTCTTAATGTCTTCTGGCCATTGTCGTTTTTTTAAAGCCGAGGTTGCGGCCATTAAGGGGGTAGTAGATTTATTGCTCCGGAGTGCAGCCTCTGCTCATTAATCGTGCATTCAAAGGAATGCCTCGTTATCAATGACATAGAGTCGCTTTGTGATAAAAATAGTATGGTTGCAAAGTCACAGCGGAATTGCAGACAACTGCAAAGTAGAATAGGAGCGGGATGGTGATTCCCTCTCCTCTTGTGTTCTCACTAATCGTCGATTCTGAGCAGGTAGAGGAATGCGGAGTCGCAGGCAACTGTAAAGCTAATGGCTAACATTAAAGGGAATTTACTTCAACTATCAGTAGAATAGGAACGGGTCGGTGTTATCATATCCCGTGTGTTCTACTACGGGATAGCTAGGCTTAGCGAGCAGCCCAGCGTTGGGCTACAATCGGCGCAGGTGCTGTCGCAACGTCCTTTTAGTCCAAGATTGATTGCAGGTCAAGTGTGAGATCTCTTTTCCTTGAGTACGTCTAGGCCAATATTCTTAAAAGACGTCATCTGTAGAATTGGATGGAAGAATACTATTCCTAATTGATTCCAGCCAAATTCCAAATTTCATGATTATGTCTCGTAAACTGGAAAACATGGAAACAGACAAGCATTTAATTCCGATCGTTCAATTTATATGGTAGCTATGTGCTGTAGTGGTCCGATATCAGCGATTTCGATAAATCAGCTTCTTCAGGAGCAAAGAACGTGTACAGAAAAATTTTAGAGTGATATCTCGAAACAAAAACCACCCTTTTTGTATATACAAACAGATGCACATGTCGAAATCGACTCAGCTCGTCACGCTGATCTCTTGTTAATATATTTTTGAGGGCCTACGACGTTTCTTACTCAGCGAACTAAATATACCCCATTTAGGCTATAAGCAATATTAATTTCCTACAGGGAATGCATACACATATGAATTTAGTGCTGTAATGGACAGTGTTTTTTTTCATAGTTGTTGAAACTAGTCGTCGTCAAAAGCTATTTGCAATGCTAAAAGAAATTTAGCGTAATGTTATTTTTTATAATCGCTTGCCTAAACATACAGAAAACATTCAGAAAACTTAAGCTGATAAAAATTGTAAAATATTTACAAAGGCTTATTGATATTTATTTAGTTTGTTGGCTATTCAAAAGGTGTTAATTATAATTATAAAATGAGTCCACATGTTTACTTTTTCAGCCAAATTCAAATTTTAGCGATGAGATGGGATGAAGTGTGTGTATAACTACAGTTGGTTTGTAACGGTAAAAAAAAATTTGCTTAGTATAAGCTTGCTTAGGTTTGATTTTTAGTTCCAGCAAATATTGACTTTCATTCCGCTACCACACCAAGTGCTGTATATACTGAATACCCTTATTGAAAAGGTGAAATATAGTGTTGTACAGTTGTAGATAATATTAAATCCCCCACGCTTTGGCTTTAACACCTTGATAGCCCACTTGAGCGAATAGTATTGGTAATCAGATAAGGCGATAGGTTTGTCAACGCGGCGATATGACTCAGCTTGACGCCGGTTTGTGTGTTTACAATTTGTTGTTGCCCAACTCAAGTGGTGCAAAAATTTTCAGCTGGCGATAAGATATTACACACTCTTATCTCTTCGTTTGGTTGGCAGTTTGTTGTCATAATTGCTGCCTAAGTGGTTGCAGGCATTATGAGAATTTGTGTAATCGTATGTGAGCATATATAAATATTGAAAACAAATAATAAATATTAGTTAACAAATAATTGCTACAAGTCTTATTAGTAGATAACATAAGAGTCTTTTGTTAATGCTGATAAGCGCTTGTAAGTATGTGGACTTATTGTTTACAAATTGTAGGGTAAATAAAATGACATTTTAAATTGATAAAGCGCCAGACAAAACATAGGAAAATCCTTTTACATAGGGAAAATATATTGACAGCAGTGTCTTGATATACATATACTCCAATGTTAGTTCTCAGCGTGAATGAAAGTGATCTTTTTCATTAATAAAAATAAAATATTATTATAAATACAAGAGTGATGGTTCAATTTGTATGGCAGTTATATGCCTTAGTGGTCCAATATATCGAAGCTTCCAACGAATAGATAGCATCTTGGCGAGAAAAAGTCGCGCGCTTACTTTTAGAGCGTTATCTCAAAATTTGAGAGCCACTTGGCCTGAAATTTATTGTTTAAGAATTTTTTAAATAACCGGGAGTTTTTGCGGTAGATTCAGAATTTCCATTTATTTGTGTTTTAGTTTCAAAAATATTTAGATTTTTTGTTGTTATCATAACTGTTATATATGTATATACCAATAGATTGTCATGCTATGTTCTGTGTTTAATCCTCATAAGCATTTTCAAGTATTGCTTTGAATGAGAAGGGTTGGAATGCATAGCCCAGGCCTTCGTAAAATTTGCTCATAAATTCAACCCTGGAAAGAAAACAAAGAAATTAATTTTGCTATACTAAGTGTATTTGTTGATTTGAAAAGGCGAGTTTTCAAAAATTTTATTGAAATAATATTTTTATTTTTGAGATTGCTTCGAAAGTCCGATATTATAAATAATTTTTTTTTAATTCATATTGCAAATTTTTGACGAAAATTTTGACATCAAAATTTTTATAGTAAAATTAACATTTAAAAATTTTAAATTAAAAATTATTTAAATAAAAATTTGGAATTAATTGAAAAAAGTACAAATTTTAAAGTAATTAATTTTTTTTTTAATCTTTTAAAATTAAAATTTGGAATTAATTTAAAAAAAGTAAAAATTTCAAATTAATTAATTTTTTTAATTTTAATATTTTAAATTAAAAAATAATTAAATAAAAATTCTCAATTAATTACCAAAAAGGAAACAATTTTAAATAAAATTTTGAAATAATTTATTTTTTTAATTTAAACTTTTTAAACTATTTATATAAAATTTTTTTGAACAAATAAAAATTTGAAATAAACAAAACTGTTTTAATTTTTTAAATTTTAAATAAGTTTTTTTTTTTAATTTAAATTTCAAATTAATTCAATTTTTTAATTTTAATTAATTAATTCAATTAAAAAATAATAATTTAAATAATATTTTAAATAAAATTTTGTAATTTTTAATTAATTAAAAAAAGTGCAAATTTTTTATTATTTATTATTGTTTTCTTAGTTTTAATTTTTAAACTTTTTATTTTAAATTTTTTTCAACAACTAAAAATTTTAAATAAATATTTAAAATAATAAAATATTTAAATTTTTTTTATTTTTTTAATTTTAAATAAGTTGTTTTTAACAAAAAATATTTAAATTTTTTAGGTTAGCTTTTCGTAATTTCTGTGCTTTTGAATGGATTCGACAATAGAATTGATGCAAATTTAATTAATTTTCATTTGTTATAAATTTTTTGTTTAATAGACATTAAAATATATTTAGTTTTTCAAATTCCATATTTTAAAGTTTTGAAATTAGAAAAAAAATTAAATACTAATTTTAAGTTAATTATAAAAATTTAAATTAATTAAAATAAATTGTAAATTTTAAGTTAATTAATTTTTTTACTCTAATTTTAAAATTATTTTTATTAAAAAATTAAAAAAAAATCTTTTAATGAAATTTTAAATAAAAAATTTTAATTACTAACAAAAGAAACAAAATTTTAAATTTAAAAAATTAAAATAAAAAAGCATGATTTTAAATAAAATGATAAAAAAATATATATTAATTTTTTTAATATATTAAAATTTCGAAATTTTTATGCCGTTCGTGTTTTTGTGAATTCGTTGAAAGAATTAACGCCATGTTAATTAATACTTTAATTTAAAATTTAACGTTTTAAAATTTTGAATTTCAAAAAATTAAAGATTTTAATAAAATTTTAAAATAATAAAAAAAAAATTAATTAAAATTAATTTAAATTTAAAGTAATTAAAATTTAAATTAATTTAATTAACTAATATTTAAGTTGAATTAATTAGTTAATATTTTTATTTTAATTTTTAATTTTTTTATTTTTTAAATTAATTAAATTGTTTTCATTTTAATTTTTTTTTATTTTTTAAATTTTTTAATAAAAAAAATTAAATTAAAATATGAAATTAATGGAAAAAAATAAAAAAAATTAAATTAATTCAAATTAGAATTAGGTTAGTTACAATTTTTTTCATTAAATATTCTTTGTTTTATTTTTAGGGCTGATTTTCGAAATTACAGAATTTTTTTAAATTTAACATTTTAAAACTTTTAAATTAAAAAAAATTAAATAAAGTTTTTTAATTAATTTTTATAAATAAAAATGTTTAATTAATCAAAATTGAAATTAAAGTAATACAATTTTTGAAATTTCAAATTTAAAATTAAATAATAAATTTTTTAAATTTAAATTTCTTTTAATAAAAATAATATTTAATTTTTTTTGTTTAGATTTTCGAAATTTTTATGCTTTTTTGAAAAATAAAACTTTATTAAGCTTAGTTGCACCAAATTATTTAACAAGGATAGTTCATCAACTAGTTATTTAAAGCAAAATGGCTTAAATTTGAGCAATAAAATCTACTCGTAGAACTTTTTGGTTCATTTGTAGGAATCTCCTTAGAAGCGAATAGTATATTTCAAACAGTTTCTTCTAAATTCTACTCACCAGTGCAGACGTAGTGTGTGCAAAAACGCGGACATTCCCTCAATAATGACGAGAATAGCGATCGTAAAAAATGCCCATGCAGCGAATGTAAAATATAAAACGATGGAGATAATATAATAGTAATCTGGAATAAAGACCGTTAGCAAAAATGTTACACGAATCACCATCATCCACAAAACCTCTGACAGCTCTATAACATGGGCAAAAAGCTTTAAATTAAAAAAATTTCAACTGAAGATCGATGCATTAAAGTATACTTACGCGCATGCGCCAACGACAGCGCCCACAAGCGCAGATAAGAGGCCGTGTGCGAGATGGTACTTAGCACGTACTCTATGGTGTGTATGGCTTGCTTTATGTACAGCTCACTCATCGGCTCCTCGTCAGCAGCGCCGTGACCGGCATGTCCGTTTGCCACTGGTTTAGGCGCACCAGACGAGCCAGCCGAACTAGACGCTACTGTCGAGTTATTTACCGGCGTATTGTTGACACCGTTAGTGTATGCAACTTGTGGCTGTGGGGGGTCAAAAAAATTCTTAAATTTAAAGAAATTTTAATACATATTTTGAAAATACTTACAGCTCTTTGGCTACGCTTGTATTTCTCCAACAATGGATTGCCCAACAACATCCATGGTATGCAAAGTAACGCTATCACAACCAACACCAATTGCAGTGCTTCTTGACCCGCGAACATGTACTCCTTGCAGCCGTCCTTGGGCTCCGTGTGTCCGAAGAGCATCATATTGATGAACAAGATGAGTATGGATGGTGCACAACCAGGCGTTAGCGCCTGTTCGGTGGCCTTACCGGAATACACTACCCACTTGAAGAACATCATGAATACCAAATAACCGAAAAGCAGTAACAAAAACAACAGTTGCGGCAGAAACTCTAGGAAGATGTGTGAATACTTTTTGAAGTGCATGAAATTGAGGAAAGACATGAAGACGCCGAAGACCATGTGTATAAGACCGAATATGATGGACAATTTCATTTTGTAGGTATTCAAGAATATTATTTTATTGTCAGCTAATGCCCAAATCGGATCCATGCCGTATGGATATACGCCGTCCACGCTATAAAGAGGGTCTAGCGTCAGAATAGAGTTGTTCCACACAGTTGAGGTGTTGTAGTTCACGCGCCAAGCAGAACCGAAAATATTTATCGGCTTGGAGAAGACGTCGTTGTATATGAAACCGGTGTAGAGGGAGAACATACCCATAAGCAACATAATGTAGCGTCCGGAAAAAAATAAGTTGAATATTTCACCCTTGTTCTGGCTCAGCTTCTGCTCATTCAGCACCATGTAGAGCGCCGCCAATAGCAGTATGAGCCCGTGACCCATATCGCCAAACATCACGGCAAACAAAAAGGGGAACGTGATACAGGTATAGAGTGCCGGATTCACTTCACGATAGGAGCAGAGCCCATAGGCATCGATCAAATTCTGAAAACCGCGCGTGAATTTGTTCGTGCGATTGTAAGTAGGCGGCTGCTCATTCGTTTCGATTACATTCAAAAATGACGTAATTGTGCTGTCCACCTTTGCCGAACCTCTAGCCAAAGCATCACGTACGATCGGCAAGTCACAAGTCGGCACCCAGCCCTCACCAATCAGGCACTTATTGCTCACATCCATATTGAGTAGGTTGAGCGTGTGATAGATGGCCTTCATCTTCTTAACCATAATCGCCCAAGCGGGCAGTATCTTTGAAGCAGCAACTAGCACACGATTGCGGTGATCTGCTGTCTGATTGAGCACCAATGTTAAATCCTGCAGACGCATGCACACGTCCTTAAGCATCTCCTGTCGCTCCAAGTAGGAGCTGGGACAGGGATAAACTGAGGCATGATAGCCAGCGCATACTTTTTTGATGCGCTGTTTCAGCTGATCGCCCTGAAAGAAGGCGATAAAAACTGTCTTCACAGCCGGTTTGTCGGTTTCGGCATCTAAAAGCGGCTCGCTCAGATCGCTACGCTTGAGAAAGACATTACCCATCGAAATGCGCCACAACATGCGTTCGAATGAGAAGTAACGCTCCAGATTGATGATGCCTGCCACGAAGCCCAACTGGCCGCGTTGTTGGCCAGGCAGCGGCGGCGCATACTCGGCGGCATCGGAAAAGCGTTGCGCGCTCAAATTGATGACTTCGCTGTCGGTGAAGAAATTATCAGCATTCTCGAGTACATGCTTCAGCTCCAGCATTCCTTGATGGTTGGCATTCAGATTGACCTTGTTGGCGGCAAGTTCACGTATTTCGGTCTCAATCGCCTCGAGTTGTGCTTCCAGGTCAATGATTTCGCGTGGATACGGTGGTCGCGGCTCGTCCAGCACCTCGAGTATTTTGATGTCATCCTTGCGCAGCTCATTTTCGATGTAACGTATTTTACGCTCCAATTCATCGCAACGTCTGACCTCTGCCACGAATTTACGTTGGAAAGCGCTAACTTGTGCATTCAACTGGAATGTGAAAATGCAACAAAATAAAGTGAAAGCAAACAGTAAATTGGGGGTAAGCAAGGTGTGCATGGTAAATGATGAAAATAAATAAAACAGAAAACATTTTGGTTTGACATTTCATTCGCGATGGTTGCTTGCCTATTGTGAGTGTGTGTGTTTGTGTATGTATATACCCTGCAGTGAAATAAGGATCTTGGTAAAATGTACACTAGTTTAGAAGTAGAACTTTCGAATACGAAATAGACTAGTTCGAAATATTGAACTTCTACCTGAAATTGCTTCCGGCTTCTATTCAAATTCGAGTGGTAAAAAAATTCGCTCGCTTGCTTAGTAAGTATTACAGTCGGTTGGCTATAGGATCTTCAGCTACTATCTCGCATTCAATTTACTTCACTGCAGTGTAACTACATTATTGTTGCTGTTGTTATTATGTGTGAGACGCACTTACATCACGAAATTGTACACAGCCACTATCGCCTAGTTCGGCCATCGTCGAGTACGCCGCTTCCGGTTGTATAAACATTTGGCACAAGGCCATCGCTTCACTGCGGAACATATCGCCCATGTTGACGCTTCACTTGGCATCAAGCGCTAAACATCAATAGCCCCGTATGTCTATCGAACAGCCAGCTAACGGTGTTTGCACCACGTGTGTGTGTGTGTGTGTTGGGCTTTGTCGTCCGGCGTTGGCTTCTTGCTGCGTGGTATGTACTCGTATGAACAGCTGAAACATGAAAATAAAAGTATTTATTTATGACGCACACACACACATAACTAACTGCATGTGGTGGTATGCTGACACGTGTGTGTGTCGCATACACATTCCATTGGCATTCAAACTACTTGTACAATGTGTGTAAGTACGATCCGCTGGTAAATCTGTTGATAAAACGCTAAAACGCGCAACTACAAAAGCAGCAGAGATTATTTCATTGTATTTAAGTGTGTGTAGGTATGTTTGATTTTGTATATGCTGTTAAGTGAGAATATGCATTTTACTGTTAGGTTTCGTTCTGCTACGCTTATACACATATTTTTATATTTGTAAAATATGTGCCACTAAATATCGCTTGTTTCTTATAAAGCGTCATTTCTTGCCTTAATCGCCTTATTATCAAATGAAAGTGGTTGTAGTTGTTGTTTGAAGATTTGTAAAAGTTTTTGTTATTGGCGTTGTTTGTGTTTTTGACGCGAATTTGGACGCACATATATATGCATATACTTATGTCTAATATTTGTAAGCCAGCAAATTCGTAGTTAGATTTAGACATGAAAAAATACACAGCTAGTGGACAATTCCGCTTCTTTACTGGCATAGACAACACTTACGCGGTTACAGGCGACTAGTTCGTTAAATAAAGAGCATAGAGAGAATTTTCTAATGCAAAATTTAGCTTGTGTTACTATTTTCGGACTCCATGAAAGGCGATGCAATCTTTGATAAGTGGTTTGCTAAATTTCGGATATTTGAGACGAGCATCGGAAACGGGGAACCTGTGAACGTGCCAAAGGCGCTGCCTCGAATGCAAATATCAAAAACAAAGGTATATAATCATTTTGAAAAAGTGAAAAATGAAGTTGAACGGGATATTTGACACTATAGAGATATTAACGGAATATATTGGAAGTGAATATTTTTATATACGAAAGATCTGTACGAAATGTATGCCGCATGGGCTCATAATCTGCAAAAAATAACGAAAAGTTGAAAATTTTGCGGACTGTATAGAGTTATAAAAATCAAAAATTGTTCACAACTTTGCAAAAATGAAAAATCGATCCTCATACATATCCTCATTTCTATAGGCAATCTTTGGCGGAAGCAGACAGTTGTAGAGATGCTTCTGCAACAAGTGGTGTATAAACACTATATGCGGCTTTGCACTTCACCCCCCAAGTTCCAAGAGAGACCAACAGGAAGTCTTTCAGGAGTTACATTGGTTTACGAGTTTCAATATATCGTTTTCAGTTTTAGTTGATACGAGTTATGGTTTCGGGATACAGCCTTGAGAACTTGTACGTTCGACAGCCTAGCTAGCTGACTGCGACGTCTTTAAACTCATTCATTGGGAATATTTCTCGAGAACTATTCGACCGATCGTCATGAAGTTTTACGCAGGTTTTTGAGATAAAATTCTTAAAGACTTGGATGAAGAATTTTTTTCGATTACAACTATTTGAATATCTGCCAAAAACCCAATTTTCAGTTTTTTCCTTCATCCAAGTTCTAAGTTAAAGTTTCATTTTATTTTTTCACTTTAGGTGATCCTGTAAGGAGTTATCCTACCAACCCAAAATTCTAATAAAATATTTCATTTTTTATATAAAAAAAATTCTTGGGAAAAGACCGTGGAAACCGATGTAACCCCTTAATGGAGATTGACACCATTCCTCAGTCAGCTAACTTAAAAAAAATAATCAATTTGGAGAACAAAGAATCATGCAACAAATCATGAAAATGATTGAAAAATTTTCCAGAAACGGTTTTCAAATTACTTCTCCAACTACTCACTTCTACAACTTTTGGCAAGAAATTCAACGAGACGAGCAAGTAATCTCTAAGACCGACGTTTAGTTGCGAACAAGTCCCTCAATTTTTGAGATATGGATCTGAAATTTTGCACACTTCCTTTATTTGGAAAGAAACTTCTCATTTAGTTGAATAGTCGATATCGGTTCACTATAGTATATAGCATATAAAGTGAACTATTGAAATGAGGTGTTTGTATGGAACGTTTTTCAATTTGACGAGATATCTTAACGAAATTTTGTATGGGTGAGTTTTTCAAGCAATAAAACAATTTTCGAAAAAATTGTTGAGATCAAAATACCATAGCATATAGCTGCCATATAAACTTAGTGATCGGATTAAAATGCTTGTATGAAAGTTTTTTTCATTTGACGAGATATCTTTACTATATTTTACATGAGTTATTGTCTTAGGCGACGACGCAATCTCCAAAGAAATTACTCATCTCGCTACACTAAAGCAAATAGCTGCCATGTAACTGCACGATCGGAATCAAGTGCTTGTATGAAACCTTTTTCCATTTAAGAGAATATTTTAACGAAGTTTTGTTTGAACTATTATGACATTGACATTGCTACACTCTTCGAATTTATGGTTTAGATCGTGCCACCATAGCAACTGACCGATTAAAATCAAGATAAGAATCCTTTTTTAGCTGTGAATGCTGTTGAAACTGCGTTGCCACCGATATTAATGTCTTTTATCAACTTTTTAAATAAAAAAATGTTGTTTATGATTAATTCTTTAACAGTAATTTATGAATTTGATAGTGTGTTGGCTTCAAAAAATGTGTTGTGAGTGATTTTTTTTTGCAACCCTTGACTTAAAATTGAGTTCTTTTCAAATTTCTTCAAAAATCGCACACTAAGATTATACCTCGAACTTCTGACTTCTGTGTGTTTTATGTGCTCGTTTCAGTGTAAAATTTTCGAAAAATCGAAATTTTTTGTTGCATTATCGGATATTTAGTACAAAATTGGCGAGAACATTTTTAACGTCATTCGCTATCGCGCTATGGAAGATTTTTTTAAATCTTCATATTTTTTTCTACGAAAAACTGTCGAAAAAAGGGCCAAATTCGATAGGATTTGTTCAAACCGCCGCCATTTTGCAAAATTTCAAAGAAAAAGCTTTTTTTCATAATTTTTATTTTAGATCGTGGACATCGTACAGGACCTCTTGGTGTCGCCTCATTTCAACAATTAATTTAACTATTATACACGCGATAAATAAACACAAACGAATTCATTTTTCATTTGTCATGAATATATTTATTTATAAAAAAACGGAGCGATTAATTAATTTCAACATTTAAAAAAAAAGTCGCGAAAATCACTGATAGGAGTGTCACGTTGAGGCAATCTTTTAATATAGCCAATATAGCTTTATGTGGTATAGCTTTTTTGGCTGGATTATTACTATATATTACTTGTATATACATGTACTGATTATTCTATACCTTTGTTTAAATATAAGTATCGTACAAATATGAGCAACGAGCTTTTAGAGAATAAATATTTTCACTTAGCAATGTTGTACTCTTCGCCTGGGGTAGAAATTAAATACTAGTGCTTGAAGAATGTCTTGAACAAGTATATATAAGAATGCGCACCACCAGCCAAATTCATACAGTGATACTTTAATTAATTTAAAATATGAATTTCCCACGAATTTGTGTAAACCAAGCATATGACGGTGATAGGTCGCGGATTTTCCACAAAAAATTTTTCACGCATATAATAGATCAATTAATTTGTATATATCCATATCTATATGTCGATATCTATGTCTCTATATTTATATATCTATATCATTCAATTCTATATACATATATCCCACCACATTTCCACCAGCCATGCAATTTACATGTCAATACACTCATTTACTTATCAGTTATCAGTATTTGCGCTTTCCCCATTTGGCATCACGTGCCAAACGTCAGCGTCCGTTGTAAATGTGTAAATGCAAAGAATGATTGCTTTGCCGGTGTGCGTTTGTTTTACGAAATATTTTGTCATCAAATTGCAATCACGCTATACAGAAATGTAATTATGACGCGTTATAATTACGTTAATTGCCATATCAACAAGTTAGCAGGCTATTAAAGATCAAATTGCATTTAATTATTTATTTTTGCGTTTATCGCTTGTTTAGAAGGAAAACACACACAAAAAATATAAAAATTAAATAAATCAATATATGTGTCGATGTCAATCAGTTGACTGACAGGTGTGGCGCCGATGTCATAAAGTGAATGGCAGCCGGGTGTGGGCAACACCGTGCGTATACGTGACTTCAATGATTTCATTCATTTTCTATTTTTTTTTATTGGTTTTGCATATTAAGCAGGCAAACAGCGGCGGCAGTGTGAGAGTTTTCAAATGCTACACAGCATGTAACGGGTGATTTTTTTGAGGTTAGGATTTTCATGCATTAGTATTTGACAGATCACGTGGGATTTCAGACATGGTGTCAAAGAGAAAGATGCTCAGTATGCTTTGACATTTCATCATGAATAGACTTACTAACGAGCAACGCTTGCAAATCATTGAATTTTATTACCAAAATCAGTGTTCGGTTTTTTTTTTTTTTCGGACAAATTTTGTTCAGCGATGAGGCTCATTTCTGGTTGAATGGCTACGTAAATAAGCAAAATTGCCGCATTTGGGGTGAAGAGCAACCAGAAGCCGTTCAAGAACTGCCCATGCATCCCGAAAAATGCACTGTTTGGTGTGGTTTGTACGCTGGTGGAATCATTGGACCGTATTTTTTCAAAGATGCTGTTGGACGCAACGTTACGGTGAATGGCGATCGCTATCGTTCGATGCTAACAAACTTTTTGTTGCCAAAAATGGAAGAACTGAACTTGGTTGACATGTGGTTTCAACAAGATGGCGCTACATGCCACACAGCTCGCGATTCTATGGCCATTTTGAGGGAAAACTTCGGACAACAATTCATCTCAAGAAATGGACCCGTAAGTTGGCCACCAAGATCATGCGATTTAACGCCTTTAGACTATTTTTTGTGGGGCTACGTCAAGTCTAAAGTCTACAGAAATAAGCCAGCAACTATTCCAGCTTTGGAAGACAACATTTCCGAAGAAATTCGGGCTATTCCGGCCGAAATGCTCGAAAAAGTTGCCCAAAATTGGACTTTCCGAATGGACCACCTAAGACGCAGCCGCGGTCAACATTTAAATGAAATTATCTTCAAAAAGTAAATGTCATGAACCAATCTAACGTTTCAAATAAAGAACCGATGAGATTTTGCAAATTTTATGCGTTTTTTTTTTTTAAAAAAGTTATCAAGCTCTTAAAAAATCACCCTTTACTTACAAATTAATACACTCGTTTAGAACAACAAAAACACAAGTTAGGAAAAAATGTTGCAAGTATACAATTAAGCATTTCCTCTGCTAATTCCACGCATCCACTTCGTACCTAATTAGTACGGCGTTTTTTCGCGTGAGTTACGCACTTCACTATTCGTTAATTGGAAATTAGCAATTAGCAGTTATTTTTACCGTTAGTACGGCTAAACAAACGAACTGGACGCGTTGGAGTTCCAGGCACTTCTGCCCCATCTAATTGTGTTTAATTTATGTCAAATTGGTCAATTCGTGAGTGTAGTCAAGTTTCAGTCATGGGTGCGCTAATCTCAAGTGCCATAAACCTTAATATAATAAATATATTGCCGTGCAATTATTGGCAATACGCCGATAGTATTAGCGTCCATTTCCGTTTATTATACAGAGGGGGGTATCGGCGCGCCCTTCTCTTTCCGCGTAAACAAATGCCCAGCATAGCTCTCAGCTGATTGATAACTTAACTAAGTTTGTATTTATCACTGCTTAATTGAGACATTTTGTAAAGAGTTCCCATTCTCACTCATTTAAGTATCACAGTTGTACGTTAAGTGCCGTCAAGTGACGTCTATAGGAAATTGTTGTGTGTAGATGTATGTCTGTCACGAGATTTGATTAACTCAAATGTTTAGGTAGCTAGTCATCACGTAGCTCACACGTACTAGTAGTCACAAGTTATAACATCAAAAACTCGTGCTTTTTTGTTTACAGCAATCAATTTAATCGGATCATGTGAGAGGCATGAAGAGTGTAGTTTTTTTTAATCGAAATCAATTTGAAGTGAACTTTAAGTATGAATATTATAAATATTGAAGTTCAACACATTCGTTATCAAAATAATTGGCACTCATGGAGATCGATATTATTCTTAAGTGGTTGTGTATAAAACTTGTACGAGGTGAAGATAACATAGATAACAACGGAAAAGTGAAAATATCGTAGATTAGTGAAGTTTCAAACCATGTTTTCTTACATGATGCTTGGAATATTATTTGAGCAGTGAAGTTTCAAACCATATTTTCTTCCAAGTTGCTTGGAGTAATATTTCAACAGTGAAGTTTCAAAGTATGTTAGTTAGTTAGGTTATTTTTCTCTCAAACAAGTATTTACGGAAAACTAATGTTATAATCAAAAAAGTCTTGCGGTATTTTTATTTTTTTTTATTGAAATTGAAATGAATTTTTGATGACTCATGCCCAGCTCTTGACCGATGCTACGGCCGGTCCCTTTCGACCAATTCAGCGATTTTATCGCAAATTTCGACGACAGGCCTTCCGGAGCGTGGCGCATCTTCGACCACCTCTACACCAGAACGAAAACGTTGAAACCATCGTTGTGCGGTGGAAATGGAAACTGTATCGGGTCCATAAACTGCACAAATTTTATTGGCGACTTGAGATGCATTTTTGCCTTTATCGTAGTAGTACTGTAAAATATGCCGTATTTTCTTTTTATTTTGCTCCATGTTTGCGACGCTATAACTCACGAACGACTTAAAAGAAACAACAATCAATCAAGCACGTGTTAGCGCGTGAAATGAGCTTTCCCAAAAGGTATAGCATGACCCGATGTGACGAATAAAACTAGAACTACGCGCTTTCAGCGCCAACTAGCGATAATACCGCAAGACTTTTTTGACAACCTAATATGACAACTCTTTACTAGAACAAAAAAAAAAAAAACACAAATGAAATCGGATATTCCAAACACTCGAATTGGCGTAGGTAGCTTGAGAAGGGTATGGTGGCTACGGACTTTTTCTTCTATATAATCCGAAGTCTTTTTCTATCGAGTCAATACGTATTGGTTATGCCATAGAACGTTGAGGCAGAAGCCTCTTGATCTTTTTATAAAAGAATAAGTACACAGTAGAATGACGCTGGAATGGTGAAGGAAGTCTGTAGAGACGCTTCGCAAGGTGGAGTGCTATCTCTGCCCTTACAGACATTAGTGCTGAATAAACTGTTAAGGAACTAGGACGATAAAGCCTCAAAGGCAGTGACGTACGCAGACGACATTGCCATCTTAATAATAGGAAGGTATCTACTCACCATTAGCAGTATTATGACCACAACTCTCAATGTAGTTCAGAATTGGGCACCGCAAGCTGGTCTGGGGTTGAATCCGGAGAATACTGATCTGCTTGAATTTGCTAGAAAATACCTTCATGAAAGCTCCCTTTGATAAATTGGACACAATTCTCATTCAAGCATAGCACCAAGTACCTTTAAGGTAGTCATGTACAGCAAACTGCTGCGAAAGCAGAATGTGTGAGAAAGCAAAAAGTAAAAATGAGAAATGCTGGTAATGCCTTACATGCAGGATAGCAGATCCCAAGCACAACCTCGGAACTTTCTCCGTCTGTCACAAACGGGTGCTATACAACAAGTGCAAAACCTGCCACATATAGACCTCTTTGCTGAAAACTTTAGACATTTGTTTGAGTTTGGCAAACACCGATTACATGAACCACATTATTAATTGGGAAAGAAAGTTCAGAATAAATACAGAAAGAGATGGCTCAAGGGTATGTTAGCTGAGTACTGCACATAAACATTTATGCTGATGACTCGATAATGGAAGACTCAGCATATACTATCGAGAGTTAGGCATAAAGCAGCCACTTAACTACTGGACCAATGTAGTACATTTCAAGTAGAGTTCTTTGTTATTGAGAAAGAGCCTGAGCTAGTATTAGCACACAACTCCAGAGTCAAGATCTACGTATACAGACAAGCACTAATCAAGACTATAATCTCGTTTCGCATAATGGTACGGAAAGCGGAGCAGCATTGGCGAGTGTCGCCAAGAACAAGCGTTTCCACTTCTACTGGGTGCCAGATCACATGGGCTTTGATAACAATGAGATAGTGAACGGAATTGCCAAGAGTGGTGTATGACTGTCATCTAATAACGTGAACGATATTGAAAAACTTATGCATTCTTGTTAAGGCGATCTGGACAAGAGCACGGCAGGGAAGGTTAAAGTGCGATGAAATCTATCAGTATGCAAAATTCAACAAAATTCCTATTCACTCTTAATTAAAGATAATGTAGAATTATGACTCGATAAACACTGGTCATAGTTCTTGTGTACTTTTCTCGCACTAGCAAGGCAATGCTAGCATTTAGGGGCACCATGACACGATGCATTGCAAAAGATATCTATAGATAAGTCGTGGAACCTTTGAAATTCGAGTCAATTGCTAGTATACTGAAGGTTAGACACTTCTCATGAACTATAGTTGGCAAGTTGGAGTTTGTCAGGAAATGTGTAATATCCAAAAGGAGTTCATATAAGTAAAGGGTGATTTTTTAAGAGCTTGATAACTTTTTAAAAAAAAAAAGCGCATAAAATTTGCAAAATCTCATCGGTTCTTTATTTGAAACGTTAGATTGGTTCATGACATTTACTTTTTGAAGATAATTTCATTTAAATGTTGACCGCGGCTGCGTCTTAGGTGGTCCATTCGGAAAGTCCAATTTTGGGCAACTTTTTCGAGCATTTCGGCCGGAATAGCCCGAATTTCTTCGGAAATGTTGTCTTCCAAAGCTGGAATAGTTGCTGGCTTATTTCTGTAGACTTTAGACTTGACGTAGCCCCACAAAAAATAGTCTAAAGGCGTTAAATCGCATGATCTTGGTGGCCAACTTACGGGTCCATTTCTTGAGATGAATTGTTGTCCGAAGTTTTCCCTCAAAATGGCCATAGAATCGCGAGCTGTGTGGCATGTGGCGCCATCTTGTTGAAACCACATGTCAACCAAGTTCAGTTCTTCCATTTTTGGCAACAAAAAGTTTGTTAGCATCGAACGATAGCGATCGCCATTCACCGTAACGTTGCGTCCAACAGCATCTTTGAAAAAATACGGTCCAATGATTCCACCAGCGTACAAACCACACCAAACAGTGCATTTTTCGGGATGCATGGGCAGTTCTTGAACGGCTTCTGGTTGCTCTTCACCCCAAATGCGGCAATTTTGCTTATTTACGTAGCCATTCAACCAGAAATGAGCCTCATCGCTGAACAAAATTTGTCGATAAAACACATTTCGAACCGAACACTGATTTTGGTAATAAAATTCAATGATTTGCAAGCGTTGCTCGTTAATAAGTCTATTCATGATGAAATGTCAAAGCATACTGAGCATCTTTCTCTTTGACACCATGTCTGAAATCCCACGTGATCTGTCAAATACTAATGCATGAAAATCCTAACCTCAAAAAAATCACCCGTTACTAGTATATGAGAATGAATACATGCTTGTATGGGTTAGAGCTCTCTTACATTTAAATATAAATAAATGATTTTAAATTACCTTAGAAATTAAATTGTTGAATTATTTAACACATACATGCTGATGTTCTGCGGATATTCAAACACAGATTACATTCGAAAAATAGCTGAAGAGCATGCTTGTTCTTAATGGATCACAAAAAAATATAGTTCTTTATAATTTTATAGAAACATTTCTAAATTCAAGAACTCACTGCTGCTCTGCGCTGCTTTCTGAGTTAAATGGTTGCAGCGACATACATAAATACTTGGTTTTTAAACTAGTCCAAATTTGATCTTTTTTGAACTACTTTATTGATATCCGAGCAATATTGCCCATAAACTTATTTGACTCAAGCTCGTACGGTTTCTGTTGGAAATTTTAATATATTTTCGGTAAAAATTTCATATATCACAAACTAAATAACATTTTTGTGTTCACTTTTTGATTTCATCTTAGAATCCTTTGGACTAAATCGGTTAACAAACGCGTATGCTTCTCAAATAACGTCATTCTGAACATTATCTACCGATTTAAGTTTGAAATAAAGCACTAAAATCAACAATAAATATTTCGAAAAACATTTTAAAACATATTTCACGACTGTCACATGGCAAACTCCCGTCCTCAAAGGCTTGAAAATATAATATAACGTTCCTGGCTGCCGTTTACTCGACGCGCCGTGCTTCCGTTTTTCTTTAAACCACTTATGTATGCGAATAATAAACGTGAAATCTAAGCGCTTTTCTTATTTTAGAACTTTTATCTTAATTGCAATACAAGCAAACGTTTGCTATTAGCAACAGGTCCTTCGACGTTTCAGCCAATAATCTTTGACAGCGAGCTGCAATTTAAAATTACGAGCACACATTTTCGCTTACGCTTCGACGCTTTATTGGCTCAGCGCACTGAGTGTTTGCGGCGCGCAATTTAAAATCATTGAGACATAAGCGCCATTTACAGATCAAATATCAAAGGCAACGGGAGCAAAAAAAAAAACTGAACGAACTAAAGTACTATAGGAGTATGTTGATATGTGTGTTGCAACGTGGCAACAAATAGAAGAAAACGTGTGTGTATATGTATGTGTGTGTAAGAAAGTAAAAAGTTAGCGGAGGCAATCAGCAAGCAGATGCTGCGAGCACAACCTGCGGCCACAATAAATGCATGACCTACAATATGCAAGCCAATAATGGTTGCGTATACGCCACGTCTGCGGGCACTGAGTACGAACATATGGTGTGCAGGATGTGGCTGTGTGTGTGTGGTACTCATGTGGTAGACACATGTGCATGGCTTATATGTTACATAGCTACATGTGTGTGCATAACGGTTGTTAAATGATGTATGTACATTAGGGTGGGTCAAAAAAAATTTTTTTTTTTTTGTTTCATTTAAAACTCTGAAAAATAAATTCTTCGACAATTTTGAAGGAGCAGTAAGGTTTTTACAAAACTATGCGCTTTCAGTTAAAAAATTTACAAGAAACAACTTTGCCTCAAAATAATAAATCTTCAACCGTTAACAACTTTTAAACGGTCAGATCTAAAAAAAAAGTCATAACAAACCTTTTTGTAGATTTCTACAAAAAATTTGGAAACGAGATTATTTTTTCAAGTAGTTGGAAGCGACACTTGAATTTTTTCATCGGATAACAAAAAAAAATATAAAAATGTACAACGAAGGACCTTCCTGCTGCAATTAAGAGCTCATAATTAAAAAAATTCTTTGAGTTCTTAAGAACGTATTTCTCAGAGCACCAATTTCAAAAAAAAAAATTTTTTTTGCCCACCCTAATACTTAAAAAATTTCTAGCAGCCTCTTAAGAACCTATTTTTCAGATTACAATGTAAAAAAAATTTTTTTTTGGCCCACCCTAATGTACTGAAAGTAGTATGTGTGTCACATAACACATGCGAGCTTTTCGCTGGCGTCAGCGTACTATAAAGCATAGCTTTGAACTTGCGACAAGTACTTGCTACCATGTGCGCATTCAGCGCCCGCCACCAACCCATGTCATTGAGACGACAGAAATGGCTTACTCTGCAGAAAAAAACAATAGAATTTAAATGATTTTAATGTGGTAGTTCAATTTTATCGCCACGCCTCTCACTCGACATTCGTTTGGCAATTGCGTCTATTTGCCTTTATTCCGCCCGATTATTGGCCACAGCATATTGCAAAGCGAACAGCTGGCAAGGCTTGCAACGCTAGGTGGCTGCTTGCCACTTGCTCTTTGCTGTTTGCCGCTACTTTCCGCTGCTTGCTACAAATATCAAATACCAGCAGACGCAGCACTCATTTGCTGAAAATCGTATGCACGACTACTTCCAATGGCTGAGCGCTGCATATAGTATCAGGCGGGTAAACACCAGTGCCAACGGAAAATGTGCTTCCAGGGAGTAATCGCATGAATTTCGTATGGCTGTAATAACAATAATAATAATCACCAATTGCCCCATTTATGTGCTTACTTGTACATACATATATACTATATGTCGCTGACTAACTAGTTGCATTATATAACATATGCTCTTACAGTTAGCAGCGCCAAATATGTTCACCTAACTATATTTATATATGCAAGCATATGCTAAATTACATACCATAATGGCCTATATACTGGCACTCAAAATTCTATATACTACCGTGCTGTTGCTTAGCTTGTGACTTCCTTTAATTATTGAAAACTTTCACTTGCTTGTAATGTGCTATTGTATGTGTGTATATACTACACGCGAACATACAAATATTTTCTACATTAATCGAATATATTAATATATATCTAACGTATATTGTATTTCCATGGTTCAAAGCTACTTCGGTTTACCGCAGGAAAATATTTCGCTCGTACATGTATGGGGAATGCCATAGCAGAGCACATATTTTTGGTAAAATTTGTTTTTTTTATTAAAAATACTCGTAGTTCTCTTCAAGTGTGATACCCTGATTATAGTGACCATACAACTTTTCTATACTTTTTATAATTTTGTAGTACGATGTGTCCTTTGCTTCAAATTAGGACTCAGTTTCGGTTACTCCTCTTCATTTGGTGAAAATTTCTTTCCAGCGAGCATTATTTTCAGGACTGAGAACAGAAAATAGTCGCTGGGAGCCAGATTAGTCAAATATGGTGGATGCGAAAGCAATTCGAAACCAAATTCACGGATTTTTTTCATCGTTTTCACTGCCTTATGACACGGTACATTGACTGAAAAAACGCTTTCTTTTTCTTGAAATGCGGCTGTTTTCGACGATTTTGTCGCTTAAATGGTCCCACGATGCTATATTATATATTTCTTCAATTCGTCATTAAAAATTACTCCATGCGCAGCCTATAATATAGACGCCATAACCTTAGCAGCCGACTGCTGCGTTTTTGCATGCTTTGGAATGGGTTCAACGTGTGCACTTCACTCGCTTGACTGTCGATTGAACTTCGGAGTGAAATGTTGAAGCCATGTTTCATCCATTGTCACATATCGATGGCAGATGGCTTATTATGTTTTCACCTCTCCGAATACTGCTCCTTATCATCAACTTATCGTTGTGTTTGGTCAAAAGTGCGCTCCCGCGCGCACCCACTTTGGACAAAGCTTTTTCATACCAAAATATTCGTGAATGATGTGATGAACACGTACAGTTGATATCTGTGGAATGCCTTCTATCTCGAAAAACATCACTTTACAGTTATTCAAAAATATTCTGCGGACTTTTTGGATTTTTTTTTGGCGTTAACAAGCTCTTTTGGATGTCCACTCATTTCACCTTAGCATATCAATCATTAATGATGAATTTTCTTAGGGAAACTCGTCATAAAGCGTAGTGTACACCTTTTCCTTTTCAAGAAGCGGTTTATTTGTCGGAACCGACGATACTAGAAAATATTAAAAAAGTAAAGAATATAATGCTGGAGAACCATCAGGCAAGTCACAGAGAGATGGCAAGAGAAATCAATATCTCTCGTGAGTAAGTTCGAATGTTTTTGAAGGATATTTTGGGTATGAAACGCGACTCGTACCGATAAAGCTGATTTTTATTTTCAAAAAGAGTATTGTAAATAGGTTTATTTGGAAATGCATGATAGTTCGAAATTCGTAGTCACATTCGTGGAGAGCATCATAACTACCAATGAGACATGAGTTTACGAGTTTGACATGCAAACTAGTCAACAATCATCGGAATGAAAGGAAAAAACGAGGCGACAAAACACGCCGTAGTCGCTCAAAAATCAAGGTGATGCCCATTGTTTTATTCGATATTCGTGGGTTGGTGCGTCATGAATTTGCTCCGAAAGGACAGGCGTTTAGTAAGAACTTCTATTTGATCGTAGTGAGGTGTTTTTGTAAGAACATTCGTCAAAAATGAAAAGAATTGTTGAAGAACCATTCATGGGTTTTACACGATGCTAATGCACCATCACATCAAGCCCCGATTTCGATCGAATTTAACGCCAAAAATGCAATGAATACCATCAATCATCCACCGTATTCACCAAATTTGACTCCGCGTGATTTTTTCTTGTTCCCCAAACTGAAAATGCTGCCCCGGTGGAACCCGTTTTCAGTCGATTGAAAAGATAAAACGCGCTGATTTGCTGAAGGAGCTGAAGGTCATACTAAAAAGTGCCTAAGAAAGGGTTTCGAGGACTGGAAAAACCGTTGGCGTAAGTCTATAACATCTGGTAGAGGTTATTTTGAAGACGTCAAAGTAAATTTTGAAGAATGATTTAATATTTTGCGTTTTACTTTTAATTTCCGGGTACTTTTTTGTCACAATATACCATAGCTCTATATAAACTGTGTGATTAGAATGATCTTTGTGTCTTGTATAATCTTTATGTATGAAATTCTTTTTTATTTGTCAAAATTTATTCATAACATTTCGCATTTATTACTATTCAAAGCTTTATCATAACTGATGCAGATCGGACTGCCATATAAACTGGGCGATCAAAAGCGAGTTCGCGTATGAAAACTTTTTTTATTTGTGAAGTGTATTGCAGCATTCTTTCTTTCATTCAACAGTCTTTCTTTTTAACGCATTTCTTATCATTAAACTAATTTTTTAGTGACATCTTCAACCGATCGATAGACTTTCGGATTTAGTTTTCTCTGAACATTGATCCAAGTACCGAAAAAAGATATATTTCAGCCAGCTGTGAACACAATAACAACTCTAAATGAGTGGTGGATATAAGAGAACTATAAATTATTCTTTAAATGTTCACCTTAACAGCTATGTATACTTTTATTGACACATGCACATGTATGCAATCAATTGAAGTAAAAGAATATGACTGCCATGGTGTACATAATAATTTCGTGTGCAATAACATTACTTCTAATGGAACTTAAGTGAACTTTAATTCACATGTTGGTCGTTTAAATTTTCATAATATTGTAAGGTATTCACAGAGGGATTTTCGTCAATATATACTCGTGTATATGTATGCCGTGAAACTTAACAACAGCAGACACAGCGCAGGTAGCAAAAAAAGCTTCCTAAGTAGTTTGATTCAAACCATTAAATTCAGCTAACATATGGCGAAAGTCTAAGAATTCATGTCCTTATTATAAACATCATTCAATAGGGTTTTGAAATTCACTGAAAATCTCCTTTCGATAATTTTTTACCAACTACTGACTTCTGCAGTTAGTCACTACGCGCGTACCGTTAGTTTAAAGAACCCTACCTTGTCAAACAAATATTTTGTCTGATTAATGCATATACATGCAATTTTGAGTTTAGTTTGTGCATGGGATTTAATTTGCTGCGGAATTGCAAAATTTCATTCGTTTACAAGTTGAATGCAATTCATTTTTGCGTGTGCATATGTCGAAATGTGTGCCTGAGTCCATGTATGTATATGCAAGCATTTGTATTATTTGCTGCAAGCGTACAAGCCTTTGAACAAATGCCAATGGTTGTGTTTCTTAATTTTGCAGCCAGAACTTCAACGTTACATGACATGCTGCCACTGTGCGTCAAAATGTCAAATAAAACTAGAAATCTACAGGGTGGTGCATGGCAGCATGCCAGCAAAGCAGCTGGTTCACTAGTAAGGAGAATTTGGTTGATTTTTTGTGGCTTTAGTTTGAGATGTTATAAAATTCAGAAGCACATGACCAACAGTATCTTGACTTAGTGTAGATAGAATGTAAGTTAGGTCGCTTCCGTGCTTCTGGGTTACCGTTTTGGATTTGGTTGAACTCTGTGTAGGAGGTCGAGGAATTCCGTCATCTGAGTATGTGGGGCTGAGACCCTGCAGAAATAGCTGGTGTATTGCCTTTGTCTCGTTGAAACTCTGGCAGTCCTCGGTGTACGTTCCTCTTCCGTCATCATTAAGTTGATCTTTGCGCTGGTCGGCTTTAAACGCATTGCTCCATGAGGGCATGCGACAGTCCTGGCCTTGGCTTCTCAACAGACATAACCGTGGAGCTATTAAAGGTGACTACTTTCAGCAGTTGGGTAGCGGCTCAGATATGAATAACGAAAACAAAAGAAGCGAAATGTATGTAGGTGTTGTAAGTCGGAACCGGCCTTAAAATCGTACAGTATCACTAGTGGGTTACTAGAGGATCGACAGAATTGTCCTCAATGAAAGGTATGGATACCGGCTAAAGATGCCAAATCAGTCAGTAGACGCCGGCGGGCGGGATACGTAGGTAGGGCGGAGGTGCGAGGTGAAATTGGCACCGCCAGCTGAGGAATGTCGACTAAGTTCATGGTGGGTTCAGAGGTATCGAAAGCTTGGAAGTTAAATTCGGACCGCCGTATGGTAATCTGAGCAACTTGCCAGCATACTTGAGCTGAAAAGTGGCTCGAGTAAGTTCCAACCTATGTGTGATTTGTGAAGCGCATCTTCCATATTAGACTTGTGTGTGTCCTCGGTCACAATCCCGGAAACTGTGAAGCCGATGAGTGATAGTCGAGGGTACTCTTTCCCCAATTCCATCCGATTGGAACCTAGTCGGTCTTTCAAAGTTGTCTTGCGTTCTGACGTTGGGTCTTTGGACCTCCAGAGAGCTTTTTAGATATTTATATTGAACACTGTCCAATAGGTTCACATGCGGTGTGGCTAAATATTCTTTCAGACGCCATTTGACAAAACTATATTGAGGAAGGCGAGGCCATCTAGTCACTTTCTTCTCTACAGCCCGACTTTTGTCAGAATAAGATTGAAAAATCTGTGTAGAGGATTGGTATTAACCGGGCTTAATAAATATGTGGTTAGCTTAAAATGCTCCGCCGATCTACATATGAGGACGAATATCGTCCAAGTGAGACTCTTCGATTTCGAATCAACCATACCACCTCACCTAACCTTGCGAGGAGAGGACCTGTGACCCTTCCGCTTGTCAGTGCTACCAATCTAAAGAAAAATGCTGCCAAAGGACTAACAAAAAGTATAAAGAACAAAAGAGTTTTCAAAGTTATGAGAATCCTGAAATTGTTATTGTCTCCGCAGACAACATTTTGACCGGAATCAGATCATTTATTATCAGAATTCTTCTTGCAATCAAACCCGTTATATGATATTATATATGAATATATGATATACATATATGTATATGAATCTAACAGTAGAAGGTGGGTCTCCATATGCGACTCCCACTATATAATTTGTAGTTGCAGTTGCTGGTTGTCAACAAATTGGAGGCCACGCCGAGCTATTTCAATTGCCTCAGCGTCATATGGCTTGTCGCAAGCACTCCGTTACTAACCAACTAACATATTTATGTAGTGGGCGCCTCCACCTCCCGCTGCGTTGCTAGTGTGCTTCGTAGCAATGTTTCAACATCATTCGACAAGCCAACGAATTCTCTATTCATTTTCAAATATTTCTACTGAAAATTGTACACATTTTACTAACGGTATGTGAGGGTATTCGCCCTGTAGCGGTAACGGCAACAACTGCAACATACTCGTACTCTAGCCAGCGCACTGCTGTAGCAATAGCCGCAGCAGAGCTGGGTTGTGGTTGCAGCGCAGGACACTGCATACCTGTCGTGAGCGTGCTCATATCTATTTATGCACATTACCATCTACATGTATGTGTGTGTGTGTATGTTTAAGTGTGTGCATAAGCTTGCTTGTGTGCTTCAAATACCTTTATGATGAAATATTTTTACATGCATTTCAAAGAAATATTTGCCACAGCTACTTATGGGCTTCGTGTACGCACACATACACTGACACACTAACAGACTTTGCTGGTCAACTATTTGTGTGTGCGTTCTTGGCAATTTCATACATTGCATGTTCAGTATTTGATATTTGTTGTAACATTATGCTTTAATGAAATGCCAATATATTATTTAATATATAAATTGATATGGTCAACAGCATGGATTGTCTCCAATTCAGACACGACATTTTGCACAAATTTAACTGTGTTTTCATATGGTGAATGGAGGGCTTGATTCTGCAGCCACTTTGTGGTACTAACTAACGGAGGTACTAAATTAGCAAAGTTTTGTTCTGAAACTTCGACTTTGGTGCTTAAGAATCATAAGTTTTGGCTTCTCTAATGCAAAACATACAGAATATAATAGCTCTTTAAATTAAAAATTCGCTTGAATACATAAATATGGAAAAAGATTTGTAAACTAATAAAAAAAGAAGAAAATGTTAGCTTCGGTTGCATCAAAGCCGTAATACGATTAACATATATGAAATATTCCACATAAGAACTTGAGTTTAATCAGTCAGTTTGTTTGGCAGTTATATGTTTGCTATAGTTCTAACAAGTCAGCACTATGGCCATACAACCAACAGAAAAAATCTATTTATTGAAGAAAACTTTTGGAGACCGCATTATCTCATCGTGGTTCTGTGGCGTGGTCTCCAAGGTAGTGCGATTTGACAACGCTGCGCTAGTTTTCATGGCATTATGTGAAGTCGCTAGTCTAAGTAGATAAGCCTGAGACAATGAGCAAATTGGAAGCGAATATTCGGCGGATTATTGCTGACATACTGCTCCAATTGCTATAAATTGCGGTAGTCATTTGCGCGAGATCACGTGTAGAATATAAAGGCAAATCCGTGTCTTATAATAAAGCTACATTCCTGTGCATGACATTAAAATTTTATTCTATCTTCTTGCAAACCATATGTCTTAAAAAATATCCTTTAGTAATTATTCACTCTTCATTCACTGTGTGTTAACAAGTAGCTAGTTGACTAAAATAAGATTAAAGGCTGTTTCGCTTTATAATTCCCCATGTATGTTCTCCATTTAGCCAATTTCGCAATCTCTCAACTTTGAAAAATGAGACTTTAATGATAAATGTTTTGCGATGACAACCTACCTATTACTCAATTCCCTCTTTCCATTTCAGTTTGTGAAACGAGCTCAATAGGTAGTGTTCTGAGGTCTATATGGTACCTCCAACATTTATTGCTTCAAACAGCCTCCGAATGAATTTATGTAACTATATTCTATTTCATACTGCAGAAGGCTGGGTTGATCTACAATTTAAGAGTCTTAACTGTTATTAGATTGTTTGTATGATATAGATCAATAACCTCATGATACATGAAGCTAAATGTGTTGGAATGGAATCGGAGTTACGAGGTAGATAAAGACCACTGAAAATATGATCATTGAACTTTTTACAACAACCTCTGTTATTATCAGAACCCAATTTATGTCTTTAATTTGTGGGAAATCCTCAAGAGACTTAGATATTTTTTGACAACCATGCTGCTCTGCTCGTCTCACTTAATATATATCATAAGCAGTAGATACCGCTAAAATTCGGAGACCTTTGAAAGTTTATTATTTTGTGTAACTTTGGACCTTATAATGACAAAACTTTCGTTCAAAATATGCATCGTGTATGATCTTGCACTTATGTAATCTTGTCATTAATATTCTTACAAAGTTAACAATGCATACAGCAAGGATAAATTCGCAGAAAAGCTCTTAGAAAACTGAAAAAATATTATTATAGAAATTATGTAAAAAAAAAGGATGATATCAATGTTAAGATATGTTCGAGATGACCTCATATGATGATAAAACTCTACTAAAGGTCAACTGGTTATATTCCGATAATGCTTTTGAAAGAAATTATGCTCAACTGATGCAAGTAGTTTCTTCAGTGGCACGCGATCAACGGCCTTGAAAGTATCGTTTTTCCGATAAAAAGTGTTTTACTGTTGATAAACAACTTTCAAAGTTGCAAAAAATGTTATTCCAAGGGTTCAACGTGGTCACCAATCAGCCGCTCTAATGGCTTGGTGGAGAGTCTCCTGTAAGAGCGTTAATGCTCTTTATTTCTTTCAAAAACTGAGACAAAAATGTATTAGAAAAATGTATTAGAAGGCGTCTTAAAACAATTAAGTTATACTCTCTTTTATGCAGAGCTTCGAAACATCCAGCAAGATTCTAATCCAATATAGAAGACATAAACTACCCAGCAGTGTCTTAAAAGGCTTATTACTGGTTTCAAAACTGCAGATGATTGGCCGCTTGGAAGGTCAGATTTGAGTCCATTGAAGTACAGTTTGTGGTGGGAGTGGGAGACCTGTCGAATAACTGGCAAAAATTTGGATTTAAAAAATCTGTGGTTTGAGTAATGTCGTCAATGCGAATAGAAACTGTGCGTGCTGCTATTCATCAATGGCCGAATTGTTTCAGGATTTGTGTGAAAGTAAAGGTGACAATTCCGAATAAAATTTTGTACATCACTCACTTAGTATTATTATATATTAAATCAAGTTAACTTTACAAAATTTCCGATATTTGTATTTATATAACTTGTAACACTTAACTTGTAACAGAACTTATGGCAGTTGGGTAGTTGTAAAAAGTCTTTTCGTATTTCTAATCAAACTTCAATTAATTTTGTTTTATGTTTATAATGAACTTTAATGAACTAAATATGTACTATTTTGGTCGACCACTTTTTATCATTTTTCCGAGGCATTATTCCATCAACGTAAAAATTTCCTGGTTTCTCGGCGAAAAACAGCGACAAGCAATTTTCGCAGGCTTCTCTTGAAGCCAACTTTACCCCATTAAGGAAGTTCTGCATTGACCGAATCAAATGGTAGTCCGATGGTGCAAGGTCAGTGCCATATGGTGAATGCATCCAAACTTCCCAGCCAAGCTCTACCAGTTTTCGCCGAGTCATCAAAGATGTATGTGGTCTAGCGTTATCCTGATGAAAGACCTTTCTATTGATCACTTCCTTCCTTTCTTCAATCTCATCAGTTGTTGACAGTAAAATGTAGAGTCAATAGTTCGACCAGGCTAGCACCTTATAGTGGAGATTCCGTTCCAATCCCATCAAATACTCAATATAACCTTTCCTAGTACGTAGAAGACTGTAGAACTATAGCCTAAAGAGTGGCGAAATTTTTCATTTTCCTTGAAACTGCGACCCAAGAAAAGAAAAACTAAGATTTTCGCTCTGAAAGACCACATACTCGTATACTTTTTTGAATATCTGCTTTAACTATTTGTAAGATTTGATACTTCTTTAAAATATATTATCAATTCTAATAAATAATCTTAAACCGCAGATGTTGCTATTAAAGCTTATGATTCCTCTGCTGCTTAGTGTACAAACTTCTGAGAAAATTGATCGAAAATTTCTAATTTCCTCCCGCTTTGTTCAGGCACCTCACACTCAACAAAGCGCCTTCAAAACATTCAAAACCAAGTAAAGTGTCCACAGACTCAATATACGCGTATGTGTGTGTGTCGCATTTCGAACATTCGGGCAGATGTTTTCCATTAAACAGTTTATCATATTCGTTATTTCACAGTTTATGCTTCAAAGCATATTTGAAATACTTTCCCCCCACCCCACGCACACGAAGCAGAGGAAATATCAAAGAGCAAAATAAGAAGAAAAGAAACAGAGGGAAACGGTGGTGAAGGCGTAATAATAAACGCGAAATCGAAAAACAACATGAGCGCAGAGCCGAAAACCAACTCACTTAGCTGCAGGTGTGTATGGTAAACATTGGGGGCGATAAAGAAGCGACGCATGCATGAGCAACAACAAAAACACTGTGGGGAATCCGATGACATCGAAGAACTTATTCATGGCCACACGCTGAGCTCCGCTCCGCTGCCTTTCAGCACATTATTAAGATGACACACACCTGAAGAGTATTTCTGGCACTTGTGTACATTTGCCTGAATATTGTGTGGTTGTGTGCGTGCGCATTTATGCGTGTATGACAGGCAAGGGGTATCTACTATTGTTGTATTATTATGTGTAATACGCGCTGATGTCGCTGTTGTTGTTGTTGGCGAAACATCATTTATGGCATGAAATGAAAATCGTTCCAGCTAACGGTTGCAAAACGGCTGCGGGAAAACTACCTTAAATGAGAATAAGAGAGAGATGAAAGTTGAGAAACGTGTGCGCAAGGGCTTACACACACACACACATGCCTTGCGGTGGATATGCGCGAAAAAATGCTAACGGTGCAAAAACGACAAAGTAAAGATGGAATAATACAATTTTCGCAGAACTCAAGAATGGCGTAAACAGTTTGAACAACAACAACAACAGCAGCGACAATAGCAACAGCACGGGCCTGATAAATAATTCTTTGAGCGATGATTTGAGAATCATGAACGTAAATGTCAAACTGCCAAAGTGTCAAGTGCGTTCAGTGTTGAGAGCGGTTCGAAAGCCGAAACCGTTGCTAACATCAGCTGCTTGGCTAGGCGTCGCTGCTGCTTTTGGCTCACGGTCGGTGTTAAAGCGTGATATTTAGGTTAAGGATTTTTGAAATTTTTGTTTTTTTTTGCTTATGAGCAAACATATGCGCTATGAAAGTTTGTTTGCATTAACCGCAAAGGTGAATATTCAAGAATATGTGCGTTAAACGAAACAGCGGGCAGAGAAGAATTGGTAAACATGCATGAAGAAGTTATTATGAGGTGAGGTAAGGTAAATCGTCGATTTGCGCGTCGTCGATTTTGCAGATTAAGAATTTCCTAGAAGCTTAGCTGTCAAAATTTACAGTTTTGCTCTACGTTAACGTGTTGAACGCTTCGAAAGATTACCATATAAAGATTTTCATGCTAACATTAACCCAGCTGAGCAGAAATTGATATACTCATTCATTCATTGATAATCTTTATATAGCAAGCCTCTTGCTTTAAGACAGACGCATGCTTGTAACCGATCTCCGATTACTTCGGAGTGGCCTCACCAAGGCTTCCTCTCTCTTAGCCATGCCCTTGTATTTAACGCGGGTGGATTACCGCTTTATACACAAAGTTGTTCCCGTTGCCCGGGTGGATCGAAGCGGAGGCAGTAGTAGGGAACGAGTATGATAGCTCAATTGAATAGCTGGATACTCAGAGTAACAACCACACTCCATCGTAGGCTTTAACAGCAGAGAGGTCAGCTCAGCTTTTTCAAGTTTTGAAAAATAAATGAAAGAGGTTGCTTTTGTGAGGAATAAGGGCAAGACATGGAAGCAACTCATAATAATACCATTCGGTTTGGGAATTACCACATTGTTGGCAACAATAATAAGTGAAGAAGTCGGAATCAACATAAATTTCACCAATATCAACAGGTACTACTTTAGGATCGGTAGTTAAAGAGAAACAGATCCCTCTAGGAGAATCAAAACCTAAACTTCATAAGTATTTTCTCGACCTATTATACGGCGCAGAAACATGGACAAAGACGATGAGAGAGCACTTGACGCATCCGAGAGAACTGTTTTCCGGAAGATCTTAGGAGCCGTCTGCGCGAGTGATGAATATCGAAGAATTTAAAAATTAAATCCAACGAACGAGCTGATTAAATCATGTCGTTCGATTGAAAAATGATGCTCCAGAGAAATAATCCTTCGATTAGAGTCCCATAAGTGGACAACAGAAGCTAGGACGCCCACGCCCCATAACCATATCTCTGCACTTGGGTTGTACAGCTGGCACGACCTCGCAGAGGATAGAGGGAGACCCCAAAACCAGCTCCAATTACCGTGTAAGCCTCCTCAACATGGCATATAAAGTTCTATCGAGCGTACTGTGTGAAAGATAGAAGTCCATCGGCAACAAACTGGTTGGACCTTATCATTGTGGCTTTAGACCTGGAAAAACTGCAATCGATTAGATTTTTAATATGCGCCAAATTTTGGCAAAGGCAAAAGAAAGGAAGATCGACACACATCACGACTTCGTAGATCTTATGGCCGTTTTCGACAGCACGAAAAATAATTGCCTTTATAACGTTATATCCTACGGCTGTGTAAGCTGACGTTGAGAAACACCTTAAACTCTGTTAGAATCGGGAAGGACCTCTTTGAGCCGTTCGATATCAAGCGAGACGAGGAGATACATGAGATGCGCGAGATCTCCGACAACATTGACATATGTAATTTAGAGAATTAAAAAACAGCGGCTGCCCTGGTTAGGTCATAACGTCCGAATGTATGAAAATACTCCAGTTCTGAGAGTATTCGACGCAGTACCCGCCGGGGAAAACAGAGTAAGAGAAAGACCTCCACTCCCATAGAGAGATCAGATGGAGAATCCCCAATTGGTGTCAGACTGCATAAAGAAAGAACTTCTGGAGCGCTGTTCTATGGTAAACTCGGCTATAACCCCGTAAGCGGTGTCTACGCTAATAAAGAAGAAAAAGTAGATATGGCAGAGAGTTGTGTGGACTTTGACTAGGAATGTGATACTAATGAGAGATCAACACATTCTCAGCTCTTCTAATGTTTTGCGGTTACTTATAAAAGTCAAAATTTGTTTGCATATTTGAAGTACTCCCCTAATGGCGTATTGCTAATAAACTTAGACACATAAACGAATTTACTTATGTAAATATGTACGTGATGTGTATTTTATCATTTGATAAGACGTGCGTGCAAATTGATAGCTCTGACTAAAGCACATAAGCTTAAAGCGGTGGTATACGTAGGCACCATCACTGAGACTACCTTTCACTTCCCGGCACTGGCTGCTCAAAGGATTGTAAATATCGCGGCAATGTGCCAAAAATATCAGAAACTCAAAGGTACATAAGGAAACGTGCTTGAAGGTGTTGAGAGAGAAGAAATTCTGGCTTGTTGGTTACGTATTATTTTCCTCAGCTTTGCACGCCATTGTGAGCTTTGTATTGCTATATGCGTGCTTTGCGTGCCAGCCTAGTAAGGGAGCTTCAGCGGAAGAAGTACAGGTATCAGCAGGCCGTTAGCAAGAGGGTTTTACTGCTGTCAACATGTATGAAATGTGACAAATTTAAATTCCGAGAATGCTACCATATGACAGTTTGGTGTGCGTGATAAGATGGGGGACGAATAGAGGTGTATGTATATATATATATATATTATTTATTACGGTGGGCCAAAAAAAACAAATAAATATTTTTTTTCACTTGGTACTTTAAAAAAAGTCTCTCCAAGTATGAGCCCTTAATTGTGACGGGAAGAACCTCTGACCTACAATTTTCTATTTTCTCCTTATTATTAGCTAGAAGACTTCATATCAACAACTTAGAGCTTATACTTTTAGAAATTTGAGTACAGGTGTTTCAGAACCTCTGTTTCAGAATACCAAGCAATTTTTGTAATTCCATCGAGCTAAGTTTTAGCTCCTGCCAATAGAATGCCAATCCAGGCTTAGCACTAATATCGTGAAAAAACTCACACAAAGCGGCTGCGTCGATTGTGCCCAGTTGGTGCGGATTTAAAATCAGATTTGTCAGCAAAACATTTGTAGGAAAATAGGAAAACAGGCAAAAGCTTCGCCTGTTGGTGCTCACGAAGAGCGTTCTTCATACAAACGCAGCGAGTGCTCGTTTTAGAAGTGGAAATTGCTGGTGGGAGCTGGTGAATAATGTCACTTTGCCCAACGAAAGGACACAACAAATAGCGCTTGTTTGGAAAAAGGCGAATTAAGCTGACAAAAATACCGCAGAAATTCGCTGGAAAATAAAAGAAAATCTAGAAAGTGAAAAATCGAAAAATAAACACAATGCTGGCGTGCAAAAAGACAACGACAACAAATGCGACCAACGTCGATAATCGAAAAATAGTTGCTGCACAAGAATGACGGCGGTGGGTTAGCTGAAACTATCTGAAAGAATTCGCAAAAACAGCAAATAATGTGCGCCGATTTAACAGCTGAAATGTTGGCAATGTTGTTGTTGTTGTCTGGCGCGTTAGTTGGAATATAAAGCGCTGTTAGACAAAAGCAAGCAAATGCTTGTGGCAGCTGTTTTCAATGCAACAATTACTGGATAAAATCAGAGCCAGCATGCAAACATACTTCTGTATGGCAAATACAAAAGGATTAGATGTGTCATAAGCGGAATTCAGAAATTTGAGGACATTGCGGAAACTGAGTATAGGTAAAACCTGCCTATAACTAATGATGAGCACTTAGTATCATCTTAATATTGTTTGTACTTCTATATCATCGGAGGATGAAGTCATGTGTAGAAATTCACGCAAGTGAGGACAGTTCTCTCATTGCCATTTACTTGGGAGTGGCCAGAAACGATTCTTTTACATATGGCTCAAGCAGCTCACGACTTCTGGTCTTCGGATAAGTATCCGCTGAGTAGTCAAAAAGATCCATTTGAAGGCGATTTAAAGTGAGAAGCGGAACTAGCCAGGGTTGAGCGCTAGGTTTGGGATCCGCCACGTAAAAAACGTTCCAAGTGCACATAACATAACTGTCCCGAATGAGAAACGCTCTTTTAATGACGACCACAGTAAACGTAATAAGAACTATAATTTAAGTGCTTGCACCTGGAGTGTCCGGTCCCATAATTGGAAAGGTGCCGCTGCCCAGCTGGTTGATGTCCTCGTGAAAATAAAGGACGACATCACCGCCGTCCAAGAACTGCGATGGACGGGACAAGGACTGAGACGAGTAGGTCCATGTGGCATTTACTACAGTGGTCATATAAAGGATCGCAAATTCGGTGTTGAATTCGTTTTGTGAGAGAGATTCAGTCGCCGAGTCCTGGCATTGATTGCTTGGAGCTGCCCCCGCTACGATGTCAAAATCTTTCTTGGCAATTCTAACGTCATTGTGGGCAATGAAGTTATCTTTGGCACTACGGTCGGTAAATTCAGCATCCATGATGAAACATTCCCATATGGGTTGAGACTGATCGACTTCGCCGGGACCCGAAATATGATTATCTGTAGTACTAGATTCGAAGCTAACTGGCTGTCTCCGGATCGGAAAGTCACCAACCAGATTCATCAGATTGTGGCAGACGGAAGACATGCCATCAGTGCTTTAGATGTGCGTACGCTCCGAGGTCCTAACATCGAACCGGATCAGTATCTTGTTGCAGCGGACCCGCCTCTGTGTAGAAAAAAATCCACGTCAACAAACACAATGAAGATTCAATGCCGAGAAGCTGCAATCACAACGGACAGCCGAACGATTTTTTACTCGACTTGCACTCCTGCTCTCTGAGAACATCCGTCAATAAATCGTGTGGAGGTAAATGTGGGATAGCATTTCAAGCTCCTTGCGTATAGCAGCAAACGAAACTTGGTTTTCGGGAAAGGCAAAAGAACAGCTGGTACGATGAGTACTGGCGAAAACATACTGCCTACCTCTCACCGTTACAATCGACAACAACACGATTGGGAGTGATAGATACCGAGAGTTGAAGAAGGAAGCGAAACGCATTTGCAGACTAAAGAAGAGAGAGATCGAAATGCGTGAGTATGAAGAGTTTGACATACTGGCCGACAGGGGTAATGCTCGAAAATTCAACGAAAAGATGCGGCGACTAACAGAATTTTCAAGACCGGAGCATACTTGTACTTTTGCCCGACTGATGCTCAGAGCATACTAAAATTATGGAGGGAACACCTCTCCAGTCTGCTGAATGCCAGTGAAAGCATCACGCCAGAAGAAGGCGGCCGATGGATTGCCGGCCGAACTATTCAAATACAGCGACGAAGAACTGAAAGGCCAGGTGGAGAAGGAAAAGCAGAGAAAATCAAGAACGCCTGGCGCTGTTGTAAGCTTGACTATAACCACGTAAGCGGTGTCGATGCCAATAAAGACGAAGAAGGTTGATTTTAGTACAAATATGCCGAAGATGAAGATGAATATCTCTCTAGTCATGAGTATATTTGGGGTTATGCTCGTATCTGCTTCGCTAAACACGTGCGCAAAGCCCAGCAAAGCGACAACCATGTACCGCTGTCGAGGATCCAATAGAGTAATCGTTAATCAATGAGTTTTCAACTGAACTTCAGTTCACCTCCGACATTTTGTTCTCTATATGTATATTTGTTGCTAATTTTAGTTATCACACTGCTTTTCCATTTCCATAAATTCCCACACAGTGGCTTACCAAGTTGCCAAAATTCAAACAAAATGTCCGCCTGCCGCATTTGCCAAACACAGCTTAAAAGTTTAACAATATTTCACATTTTTATCTAACTGTATTTGTGGAGCGAAAGCCAAACCTTCCTGTTAACGGTTAATACCAACACAATAACAGTGGAAGGCTTGTTTAGTAGCGAGCGCAAGCAGTCAATACAATATATTTGTTGAGATATATACTCAATACATATACATAAATATACAAGTAGATGTGTTATATATGGCTATATGTGTATATCTATGTGTGTGTATTTTGGCGTTCATTTAATGCTTGTGTGCAGCTGTGAGCGTGTGAGTGTGGCGTTGTTGCCAAAGAGTTGAAACCCGGGCCACTCAGCCCACACCACGCCTCAGCACCCAAACGCAGATGTATTTCAGTTCGGTTTGCTGCTACAACCCGCCACACCGGATGTCTATCGACAGTTAAGGAAATGGACTTAAGCCATGATTTATAGTTTACGGATTTTCCATTTAACTTTATTAGTTTTCTGTGAAATTCAACTAAGTAAACTTTCATGGCGCGCCTTGAACGCCGCACAGACGTTATGTGTATGTTTGTGTGTCTTATTCGACATATATGTGTATTTATATATATATTTGTATATGTATTGCAATATTTTATTTGAATAGACTACGCAAATTTCTACCAAACAAGCATACATGCAATAAGACTCTGGAAGGCACAGTGCCTGTAGGAAAAAGCCAGCGCTACCAGCTGTTTTGGTTCAGGTGTCTTCAACAAAGGTAGGTCTTTAGAGGTTGGCGACGCAAAAGGTATAACGAAACTGCGCTTAAGACTGTCATTCTCTTCTGTTTATAAACTTATCTCCAAGCAATTTGTTTACTCTATAGAGCAATATCTCTAGCGCACTGTCCCCAAATGCTTCGTCGGTCGAAATTTTTCCACTGCCATACTTTCTGTTCCAGCAATGTGTTAGTTGTTATGCTTCATTCGAAAGTATTCGTAAGCATTTAACGCTGCGGCCGTGTGGACGTTGGCACTTATTGTGTACGCCCCTCCTAACAACTAGGCTACAACTAGGTTATTTAGTCCTTTTCGCAGTAATCAAGCAATTTACCGGCTGCTCAGTGGCAGCGCAACATTTTCAGCTTTGTGGCTGATGGGCGCTTTCTGCAGAATTCAACTCGGCCTATTACCATATATGAGTAAAACGTGTGTAAATACATACAAATATGTGTTTATGTGCTGGTATTTACACACAAGTGGATGAAGTAAGTGCGAGTTACGGCGTGTGTGTGTGTGCTCGGCAAACAAAGCCTTCGGTGCAATTTATTGGTGCGATTTTTAACTTTATGAGAAAGCAATTTATTTGATTATCCTACTGTTGGCTAGGCATCGATTGCAGAATGTTGTCTGCAGGGTGGTGCAAATGTGCGGACGAAAGAGAAATGATATTTAAATGAGTCCAGGTAACAACGTATACTTTGTGTACTTACCAATAATGAAAGTTCCCGCCAGCCACTTTTCGAAAACTGTTCTTTGATATAGGTTAGGAAAGGTTAGCTAAAGAGGTACTTGCTGCGAGAAGAGCCAATAAAGATCTAGATTAGATTCAAACCCGAAAAATTCACCGCCACATTAGGTCTTTTGTGCCTTCTCCTAAATAACAAAGACTCTCCTACCCCCAGCATATTGACAGAACCCAGTATGCTGCAGGGTGCTAACTAAGCGACGTGATCCCTGTTTGGAAACATGAATCCAAGGGCCTTCAACAAGCGTTTGCAGCCTGCCTTGCAGTCTATTAGCAGGTGTTCTTGTGTTTTAGGATTCCGCAATAAGGATCTCATTTGGAAAATTGATAACAGTGACCTGTTGTGATAACTAAAACTACAAAGTATTGATCCCAAAGACACTCATAAATCAGAAAGAAAAGACTGTTAATATGCCTGACAGGTCACAATCTGTAAGCATCACAAGCGAGCTGGATGGGCTTAAGTAACGGCGATACTTAAATAAAGTCTAAGGAAGTAAGCATTAGAGAGACGGTAGAACACCTCCTCTGCTGCTGTACTGCCTTATCTATAAGTATAACACGGCTTAGATATCTAGGAGCATCAGAGTTCATGGATGATGGTTCGCCTTCTTACCTCAGCTCGCCTTCAAATGAATGCTCTTTGGCTACCCAGAGGATACTTGGTCAAAGACCCGAAGTCGTGAGCTACTTGAGCTATACATAAAAGAATCGTCCCTGGGCATTCCCAAGTGAATCGTGATCAGAGAAATAGTAGTTGACTAATGCTTGCTAAGCTCAAGCGAGTTTCATAGGTGCTGAATCTAGAAAGAAAGATGACAATGGATACCCAGCTCCTTCCTATTGCGATTTAATTGAGATAAGGGTGCCTTCTCTTGCGAGCTCAACGGCTTTGCAGTTACAAGCGAGTTCGTTTTGATCAGGTATCCAAACGAGTGTGATAATGGAGTAGCTTGAAGTTGTCGGTAGGGAGTACAGACACTTCTTAACTAGCTTTGAAGCCAGAGTGAGCGAGTTCAACGCAAGTATTGTACCTCTAATGGCGGCGTGAATGTTGCACTTCGTAGCAATTACCTTACACCTGAACGCTATAGTAATTCAGTAGCCTGAAGCTCTATATAGGGGAGAGCTTCATACAGAAAGCTCTGCTCAACCAACGCATTATTCTGATTTTAATGACTTTAGACCTATCGAAGAAGGGGTCACTTTACCTGTCCTGCAAGGAATAGTCTACATGTAAACAGGATAAAAAACACCAGGAATAGACTCTATGTTTCGAAAGTGAGGAGAGACACTCCTTTACTAACTTTGTACGCACGGTGAGCGAGCGCAACGCTGGTATTGAACCCTGCTGTCGGTGTGAATGTTCACCTCCCTCAAAGAAGGCTGCATTTCGAAGCAATTCGAGCACTGCTACTTTAATGGCAGTCACTTCGGCAATGATCCGGTGGCCTGAAGCTATACGAGTGCTGCTTACAGAAACTCGCACAATCAACCAACCTTCACTCTGGGCTTAGGTCTATACGTGAAGGGGAGACTTTGACCCGTCCAGTGAGGGATTGTCGCTATGCAAGTACATAAAAAAATCTCCAAGAGTAGACGCTGCGACTAAGTAAACAAAGCTTCTAAACGCCATTTGGTTCACCCTGTACTTTTGTCATATGCACATGTTTATCAATAATGCTTGCAATTTTGAAATATATATATGTATGTTTGCGTACATTTGCACCCATACATACTCAGATTACAGACGTAGCTTGCATATGTAAGTAGAATTACAATCGCACAATTATTCAAGCTCACATCCGTGAACGCCGAAGGCAGAGTAATTCGTTGGTACTTTCGCTGCTTCATATTTGCATTCGAAAGTAGAGCAGTAAGTTATTGGATTTCATATGGAGGTCATCATTTTTTATCAGCCGCCGCTTTTTTTATTCAATAAACACGCGTTTGAGTAAAAAGTGGATATTGATTGGCTTATTGGGGAAACGTGGCGCGGATGTTCCTTTTGCCGTGTAATTTAGTTGAAAAACCTTTGCGGTTGTGCATATGAATTTTAGATAGATTTAAATATTAAATATTTTGGTGAAAAAGTTGGAGAAAATATTTACAGAAAGTCGATCAGCGTGTAAATGACTTTTTGTTAGAGAAGACAGTGTTTTTTATGACGGCTGACGTTGAAATGCCGAAGGTGACAAAAAAGTTGTTTTGCAATTTATTATATTTAATAATAAAAATATATTTTTTAAGGCATGGACTTGTGCTTGGGCTTAAGTTATGTTCTCTGGTTCTTAACGGCATATATAAATCTACAGATTCTTTTTAATGCAAGATGGAGGTTCCTTATTAATACAGGCTGAAGTTCTTGTAAGGCAGGGTGCCAAAGGTTTTTTAATACCAACACTAATTGAGGCTTGATATCGAATTCTGACACCTGATTCCATAAACTCTGAAGTCCTTAGATATAAGGCTTGAAATCTAGTGCTGATACTTGATCCAGTTCCCGGAACTTTGAAGCTCTTAGATATCTTAACTGAGCTCTAGATAAAATCGAACGAAATCTGCTTCTGAATGTGTTTTAGCGGCTCTCATGCTTACCTTTTTACACTTTATGTTTTTCTCGTCGTTAATAATGCCCATTCAGTTTGCAAGTGATGCCATTAAGTTGTAACCTGTAACAAACCAACAACCGTCCTGTAGCCTTTTCGAGACCGTGTGAGTAGAAAGCTTGAGTGTCATACCTGCGCTATTTTGCAAATGATCTTGGCGTTCCCGCATGCCCCTAAAGCAATCTATTTCACACTGAACCGTCTGTCAGCTCTTTCGGAAATTTCATTTTGCATCGCTTCTAGCTACTTACGTAGGTATTTTCTGAACTGACTCGATCTAGTTATGTTAGGTTAGGTTAAGTTCACCCGAAAAGGCCTTAAAATGCATCACCGAACATATCAAAGAAGCGCTAATATAGATCCCAGCCACTTTGCTTGGTTCTAGAAAGGTGTTTCTATTAAGATATTGTGTGACCAAAGCTAGTCATTACATTAGAAAGTAACCAAATGAATCCACCTCGCCCCCCTCCATAACGGTTTGGCGAAGACCATCCGAAAATATATTTAGTCGCAGCACGGGTGTACCTATTGTACACTGTCCAATCTGAGTACCTACAATTACAGCGAGTTGGGCTTTTTTAAGTGTAAGCAGTTCGGCTGACCTCTTACGGTTCACCGTGGGCCAAAAGAACCTCACAGTCGCACAAATTCTGGTTGCTGATCAGCACCAGCCAAGCTTGCTGAATATCCGTGGATGTAGAGCTTGAACCTAAGAGGACATCGGACAACCGACACGTTTCTAATCGGACGAAAATGGACGACACCTTGCAAGTTCATAGCAGTTTCCAACGATTCCGCTTTGATCGGGCACCCGTGCAAGTTTAATACTGAAAAAGCTTAGAGCTCTTGGTAATGAAGTTTGTCAGTTATTGATTAATTTTTTTGGCTCTGGGTTATCGGGGTCGGTTAGATAGTCAAGCAAATGGCTCTTTTGGTAATTTAATCAGCTATTATTCATTTTCTGGAATGTCTTTGTGGTCTGGAACTTTATATATATGTGACCGCTTTCCAACAGTCACTATATCTACTGTTCGTCTCCCTTCTTCTAAGCACATTGTCTGACGCTATGCGATGTGAGATTGTTGCTTCAATTTCCGCTAGGATATCGACATATATCATTATTCTTTTCTATTGCTTTCTGCGTTGCTAAGCTATTTCAACCACTTTCTAAAGACAAAGACTACCACCTGGAAGATACAGTAGTATTTAGAAAGCTTGAACAGTCATCTAAGATTTAGATCCCGGCGCCCACTTCATTTTTAATTCGTCCGTGTCGTTGTTGATAGTTTCGCTGGTTTGGGGCGTGCCCCTTCGTCACATACCTTTTAAAGTGTGACTTAAAACCTTCTTTTCCTGGTGAGAGTATGTGTTCTATTTTATCCACCGTCCAATTACTTATAGACCAAGGAATTATATTATTCGATTTTCTTATGTCAGTTCGGTTGGAGTTTTCTTAATTTTACTTCCCATAAACCATTGTCATATTTCAATAAAACACCGCGATTAGCTGGTCTGTATGCTCTTCGATCAGCTGTACTTGCGCCATTTATCTCTTCCACTCTTCTATGATCTTTGAAAGTTTCACATTGGATTTGAAATTTATTTTTTGAAGAACCCCAAGACTGAGGTCTATCACGGAGCGCAAGATTAACGTCGAAGAAAATGTGTTTTTCGTTAAAGCATTGTGACTTTGTCAGCCTATCTGTTATACATATATACTTGTATATGTATATAAGACTATAAGATAATTGAGTACGGTTTTACTACTAGCTCTACTGTTACAAGTTTTATTTCATACATACGAGTACATATATAAAGTACAATATATAATATATATAATTTTTTGTGACACTCAATATGAGATCACGTAAATTTTAATAGAAAAAGTGTTATAATATGTGTGCATAAGTAACTTTGGGCTTTATCGAAAAGCTGGGTTCATTTTCAACAGTCGCAGCATTATCGAAATATAAGCCGGATTTGCGCTGGAATTTGAGTGTTCTGTGTGTCGGCGCAGCATTATGATGGCAGGAAACCATAAATGATTTGGCCCATCAACACCTTCCACGCTCGCTTTATTGCCCCCGAGCCAAGTGACAATCCTTTGGTGTGTAAGTAAAAGTGACCTTGGTCGGTTTCTTGGCCATGCAGTCGTGGTTATGCGTGCTAACCAACTAATAAGAGAACCATCAACAAAGCCACAAATGACAAAGGCCAACAATACCGACGGCTATTGTTATGGCATAACATTTTTTCCTTCTTTCTTTTCCCTTGGCTATATTTAATAATATTATATTAAAATGGCTTTTTGGCGATAAACACAATATGGGCAGCGTTGGCCTTTAAGGTTGGGTTCGCCTCCGACAATTTCATGAACATGTGTGTGTGCTTATGTTTATGTGTGTGAGTGTGGGTATTAGTGACACAACCGAAACCGAGGTATTAATGGTGGCAATATTCAAAGAAACCTGAGTTTTTCTTTGTGTTTTTTTGTTGTTTGTTTTCGTGTTTTTTTTTTGCCATCATCGCTTTGTTTCTTTGTTTTTGCAACGTTCAGCTGTTCGGCTTTCGCATACCGACGCCTTTTGCGTCGCACATCGTGTATTAGTTGGCCGAAATATATTTCATAATCGTATTTGCGTTAAGTGCATTTGGGTCTACACATGAAAGCATGTTTATATCTGCCTTTTTGATCCTTCCTTTAAGCCAAACACTGAAGATATGCGTGTGCTGTTTGCTGGCTGCCCAGAAAGCCACATAATCGCCATAATCGCATAGCGTCTTGTGTTGGGGGGCAATACATTTTAATGTATCGGCATACCTGACTTACGTCTACTTAGAATTATACTTGTGTGCACTGGTATATGTGTGTGTGTATTGGTATATGTGTATGTGCTAGTGTGTGTTTTGTGTATCGCTTGCTGGCCAAATGGAATTTTCGTGCATTACAGACATAAATCGAAAGATTATGACCGTGAAAGAAAATGTAGTAAATTCCTGATAAGGGACTAAGGCACAACACCCAATTCAAGCGTCACAATAATCCATGCGAGCATTAAAAAGAATTTTTATTAATTTCAAATATATACCTACAATGCTGTTCACAAATATATTTTATATGTGTGTAAGAATTGTGTTATGGTATAGTAAGTCTTATATAGTATGTGATGAATTGATATATATCACTAATATCGATCTGGCTTTGATAAGACATTGAACTCTTTGAAAAGAGAGGAAAAGTATTATCAGAAAAGCTTCAATAATTGCTAAATTTATTTTGTAGTAGAGATGATTTCTGTAACATTAAAGTTGAAGGAGAGTATTTAGTTAGTAGAACTATCTGTTTGATATCTTGGTTTAGATATCGGTTGTGGATTTTTCAGGCCTAAACCCACACTGATAAGGTCCAATCAGTTGTCCAATGTTGACGGTTGGCTTTCATCTTTCACAGCACGCTCGATGAAACCGGTGATGAGCAGGTATATCACATGGTAGTTGGATTTGTTGTGGATTGGGCAGAGCACAGGCTGCCCTTGGTATCCCGAATTGGCGACTAATTGCGAAAAAAAGAAACGACTGGCACGCTGAGGTCCTAATTGTGGTCTTAAGCGCTGCCGGATGGAGTGGCGTGACATAGTTCATGACATGTGGTCATCCTTCAGGTTCTGTTACTCCACAACCGATACTTCTATCAGCGTTTCATGCCAAGAGATTCACAAATGTTTCAGCGTTATCTCTTTAGTGCGGAACAAGTGCATAAAAGTTTCTTGCTGCATTGCTTTTGACATTTTCCACAGTCCTGAGCTGTCGGCACAATTCTGCAGATATGTGCCACCAACAGATTTCAGCCAGTGAGTACTCCAATCATTTTACTTTAGCATCTTTTAAAAATACTTTTGCATCCCAATAAACCATACCATCAAATGTTAGCTGTACTTGCCATGCTCTTGCCCAGATCGTGGTAAGGACAAGGAATTTACTAATGACGGCCATGTTAGCGGATGACACACGCATACTACTCTCAGCAGTCTCCTCCACTATCTCACACTTTTACGCCTTTGGTACCTGGCTCCTAGTAGAAGTGAAGTCGTTGGTTCTTGGCGATTCAATTCATTGCTCTCTTGTTCTTCAAGACAATTCTGGCTTATATGCTGTGCAAGGTTACTGCCTTGATTGTTGATTGGCTGTCTATGTAGTTTTTGACTCTGGAGTTTCTTGATTATGTATTAGAGGCTAGCTTCGCGGCTTTTACAACAACGAAAGCTTGGAAAATACTGCAGTACAGCCTCACTCTGAACAACGCGGGGATATACCAACTGTGTTCTCCATTTCCGAGCAATCCTATCAAACATTTAATGTGTTGCGCGCAGGTATGTAATACGCTATCCATATTTGTCTATGTTTATTCTAAACCTTTTGTTCCAGTTAAAAATATGGAATCAGGTGGTCAACAATTGCGAAACTGCCACCACCTACCGAGCTAAGCCAAAAGGTCCTATAAGTAAATTTTCCTGAAGCCAGTTGTCGCCCTGTCCAATTGGCTGGCCAGTTTTCAGCGGAGATGTCAATAGAGACAGGTTTAGCACAGAGCCAAGAGCCGCAATCGGAGTGGTTTTTTGACCTCTCATTATGCACAGCGCAGTGAACATCTGAGCCTTTCCATGGCCTTCCGTTGTCTATCCACTGTAGTAATAGTAAACCGATTACTTTGTCGGTGAAATGAAATTAACAAAATGTTAGTAGTAGTTAGGGTTCGAACGGAATCAATCTAAGCGATACGGGAGGATGGGCTTCAAGGAAGGTGATTTTAAGGGTTACGCAAGGTCAAGTTATGTGTCTAATCAAGGGAAGTTAGGATTGATTTTCCACTTGCTTGTGTGAAGTGACGTTAAGTTAAATGTCCGGTGAAGTTAAATTAATCGGCAAGGGAGAAGGACGTCTGTCAGGTTAGCAAGAAGATCCTAATAATCATTATCAGGTACCTGAAGAGGTATAGTTGGAACCGTCTGTTGGTAAAGGTTGTACTTTAAATGTAGTGATGAGATGACATTATATGCCGATTTCTTTCAGTTTTATATAGAAACGCGAGAAATTGGTGGGTAGTTGCCGGGATAAGGATTTTCTTCTGAAAATGAGCGCTCCTCTATCCTCATATAATTTTTGTGGTAGTTTTTTGGGTTTCGTGTTAGTTTTTAGCGCATCATAAGCTTTCTCTTGTAGAAAATGAGCACGCTTTCTCCAACGAAGATTTTAATTTTTTCCAAATCTATCTTGTCACTAAATTTACTTGTAATGTCCAACTCGGATAATAATTAAATATCCAATCTTAAATAACTACATTAAATTGTGCTTCTGCCCCAAAGCTCTTAAGGTCATGTCATGCCAACATAATTTTAATATAATTATATAGCGAGATGAGGATAAACTTCAGAAGCTGGTATCCTCTACTACACACTTCTCCCCCCGCAAGCGTGTGGGTGACAAAACAATGTGTCAGACAACGTCAGCAACCCATCAACGCCACATAACCGCACTTTAATTTGCTTAACATGCTTCAAATGTTGGTTGCAAACAGTAAGTCAATGAAAACAACAACACCATTGGTAGCAGCAGCGACAGCAGCACGGTACTTAAGGCCAACGAGTGGACACACAGGTGCATAGTTGTCCTTCGCAACACCAACAGCACCAGCCAGCCAAGCCAAGCTTGTTAGGCAAGGGAGCCTTTGCAGTGAACCGCAACAATACAAGAGCACCCGTAACAACAGCCTACAAGCAGTAGCTGCCGGCTAACAACAACTGTAGACCAACACACAACTATAGACTAACAATATTACAGCCAAACTATCAACATACTCACCAAACACAAATTTCTGTGTCACCTTTCCACCTACACATGCCAAGCTCTACCATACTTGGCGCCACTACACTCCAATTCGCCTACAAATATTAGTGTTGTTGTGGTTTTTCGTGTTGTTTGTTTTTGTTGTTTGCTTGTTTTCGTGGCATAATTTGCACACCTTTCGTGCAAAACACAAATATATAAATATTATATATACATAAACGAATATACATATGTACCTTCATACCGGTGTTGTTAACATTGTTGTTGTTGCGCGTGTGAGTCCTAGCGTTCGTTTTGTTCTTGCTGTTGCCGCTGCTCACGTTATTCTAACCAATGAAATTTAGTTATAGTTGTCCAACTTGTTTAAAGCGGTTGTTGCGCGCTAAATTTTGGGGTCACCATGTCAATTGGGCACTGTTCGTACAGACACTTGCCATAGACAACCGCCACATCAATATGCACATATGTAATGTTGTGTGTATGTGTGTGTAGGAGAGACACAGCTGTTGTATGCATTTGCTTCGAAAAGTATGGCAATAGACGGTTGAACGAACGCCCGAGTGGTCCTCTGTCGCACTTGTCAGTTGAATCTAACACAATTGTGTTTGGTACCCGGTCGTGTTTTTGCTCACCCGTACGCCCGAAAGCCAAAACGCTCGATTTTGGCATGTGTGCTTAAATCTTTATTAACCTGTGATATAATTTTATATGAATATATTGCGAACTGACAATAAAAGCTTATCGGATCCTGTAATAGTTACTGCGAAAGAAAATGTATTGGCTGAGTTGTGATTTTTCAATCGATTTTTCGCCCAGCCAAATAAATTTAGTAGATCAAAGTTATACTTGAGAAACCAGTTTTTGTATTTCACACAGCCGGTGACATGATTAACGATTGGCTCGGTTAACGATCAGCTGCTATGTTGTTCACTTTGTATTTTGATGAAATTTCAGCAGCTGATTAATATTTTATCAATGCACAAAACCAAATTTTCAGCCTGGACAACAACCCGCTGAGTGAAACAAACTCAAAATTACAGTTCGGGCAACAACCTGCATTCGTTAAGTTGAACCTATACATGACGGAAAGGTCCTTACATAAAGAGTTGCTCGATCAACCCATCCCTCTAACCTTAGTGAGCTTAGACCTATCGCTGCCCTCTCCTTCAAGGAGTAGTTGGTATGTGAGCAAGGTGAAAACACCATTTCTTGACTAACTCTATACGCATAGTGGGCGAGCTTAATGCTAGTATTGCTCCTCTGCTGTCAGTGTGAATGTTCACCTCCCTCAAAGAGGGCTGCACTGACTTCTGCTTGGAAAACGCTGCTATGATCCAAAAGCATGAAGCTACCTTCACTCTGGGCTTAGGCCCATCCGTGAAGGGGCTGGATTCGCCGAGGGATTGCCGCGATGTGAGTAGAGAAAAAAATCTCTAGAAGTGGATACTACGACATAATCAGATAAGCTTTTGGTTCACCCTTAAGGTTATATTATTAATATGGTTTTTTACTAGACAATGGCATTGTTTTCTTTACAATAGGAGGTATTATCGAAGGCCGGTGTGTGGAACTTTAAACCGTCAAACTTTATCCAACCTTTCATAATTCTCCCACAGAAGCACTGCACTGAGTACAGCTTCATTGAATGAACCGATTGATACCTCAATATCGCCATAACACTGGCCTAAGCACATTTTGGTACTCAGATTTTAGAACTGATTTTAGGTACATTTTGCGATCTTTTTATAACAAATTCTTACCATTGATGTAATAAAAGTGTTTATCAGATTAACTGATTTGGAATAAAACCGTAAAAAATTAAATAAGAGTTGTATGTAAACTAGAGCTATAGCGGCATTAACGTGTATACTAAGTACCTGCCGTACAGACTACAGATATAATATGAACCGCGCTGCACCAAACCAAAGTGCATTTAGAGCTGACACTTCGCTGATAGTTGACTATTTAAAAGAGAACTTACAAATAAGTACTGACAAATTTACTATCCTGAAACTACAGCCAAGTACGGATTTCAGCTTTTTCCTTATCCTGAAAAACCGAACACAATGACGTAATATTCGTACGTTTCAAAGTTTTCTGAATACTATACTTCGGAGAGTACTGAGATCATGATGAAATTTCTAAAGCATTCATGGTTACTTAGTATTTGGTGTGATGGAAGTCTAGGTCAACATATTGTTTATAGAGTTCCACGAATGCATGACCCAGTATAGGTCTGTGGATCCGACTTTCTTCGCATGAGCCATTGATGAGATATTTTTGTACTCTAGTTCATCTACTCTGTCTTTGCTTATTAGGCTTTGAACGCTGGTCCAATTGATCGTGTTCTTCACCCTAAATGTAAATGGGCATCATACATCAACAGCGTCATTTGATGTGATTTGGAGAACATTTATCATGCTTTTTGCGGAAAGTCTCTGTACTCCGTTTATTGGTCTTAGATGAGATTTTATGTCTAGTGATTCAATCCGCTTTGAAGTCGCATTCAATATGACTGCTTCTGTTTGCCATAATTCTGGCTTTACTTGTAATATATATTAAGTTATCCTTACTTCCTCAGCTGTGGCTGTAATGTAATTTCACATCCCCCTTTGGTAGGTGATATTTTATTCAATATTGAATTTTCGTTCAGCCAGCTCCACTCTTATGGTAGCAAAGAGGTCGATATGATGAAGGTTCTTCAGATGGCTTCTTTGGTTCTGGGAGTAGAACCAAATGCAGTAGCTTCCACGGTCGTGGAACACCAAATTGGGTTTCTCTCTGCCACAAATACGGGGGTTTCTTAAGCATAACTTGCAGGTAATAATCTTTATTGACCGGACGACCTTTTGGAAAGAACTGATATTGCACGATGCCTCTGAAATAGAAGAAAACATTTAACAAAAGCTTCACCATCGACTTAGCTTGGCGCAATTTTTTCGGTCTTGGCTCATGTGACAGCTTCTAATGCTATGACTGAGCTGTGGTTTCCACGAGATAAGTATAAATCCATGATTCGTCAACAGTTACATCCAAATCATTGGTTAAAATCGAATAACACGTGCCAGTCGATATGCTTAGTTCTTCAGCAATTTCCGACCCGACGATTGCAAAAACTGCACCTTCGACTTAACTTGGCTTTTTTCGGCTTTGACTCAAGTGATAACTTCCATTGGAATCGATGGAATTTCTGAAAAGAAGTTGGCAAGGCCGAAGATTAGTTAAAAAGTCTATGATGAGAATTTTATGAAGTGACATTTACCGATGTACAGTTTGGTTCAAAAATTCGGACGAAAACAAATTTACGAAAAATGTCAGGTCAAACAAAATTAGAAGAATCTATTGCCAGATTGCAAGTTGTAAAGAATACAAAGACACTCCAATCAGTTTAGTTTTTGCAATTTAGATGTATGTGTGCAACTAAATATACACACACATAAATATTCGATTGCCGTGTGTGCATGTGAGCATAAGTTTTTTTTATTTTTGGGTTTGGGTTTGGCATTTACAATGTTGACTCAGCACGGCGGTTTGAGTCTCGAGCTAACGGCCTCAGGGTCTACTCCACTCGTCCAACTCAGCACAACTGGCGCTACATAATAGCTGACGCTGACACTAAAGCGAGTTGAATGTATCCTTGGCAAAGCTTGCGAATGCCACTTGTAGGCGACCGCCAACTGTAAGTGGTGTGTGGTGCAGTGGGAACGCGGGCTGACGGGGTGGCGTTCTAGCGGAAAAGGATGTGCAGCATTTTCATTATTATTATTTCTACTTCCCGCCAATTTCGCTCGAACATCACAACAACACACATAGCTAGTGTCCACTGTACCAACACACGCACATCACTAACATACACATATAAAGCCATATAGAATCAGTTCATGCAGTGCCACTCACACACACATATACACTCACAAATTATAAGTTGTGCAGGGTATCCCACACGCTCTGTTGGCATAATAATGAAAACCTTTTACAGTTTGCGGAAAAGTTAAAATGATTGTTATGCAATTGTTGCCAAGAAAATTTTGGTTTGTTTAGTTTGTGTAGCAGCAGCAGCAGCAGAAGTAGCGGTGAAGTGCTGTGCAGTTGGCAGTGCAGAATGACGACAAATTGCAACTATGTTAGACACGAATACATCTGCGCGTTTATTTGCTTTCCCACACACACAAACGAAAGCACAAATATATTGAAGTTTTATACATTAGGGTGGCGGTTGTCTTTTAGCGGTTATCTAAAGCTCGCTTAGGTGGTAAAGTTCGGTTTGGTTGTCATCGAAGTCTGCCAACTATTGGTCCAGGAAATGTTCTCTTTGGACGTAGTGGGACCGTAGAGAGAAGAGTGCTGGATAAGTGATTTCCGCTAGGCATGCAAAGAGCTGGTTAGCGTCGGGGACTCATTACATGCTGAATATATATTTGGCATGTCGGGGTCGAGTCTGGATGAGTAGGATTTCAACATTCTATAGTATTTAAAAAAAATGAGCGCAAGGGTTATTCTTGATACTCAGGTCAAATCGAGCTCTTCATCTGCTGTGGCTGTTGGTTTGATTCCATGTACGAAATGCAATGAGAAAGAAGATTGGTGAAGTTGTTGATGGATCCATTGTGAATGGCGGTTAGTGTTTGTCTAAGGTTGCGCCCGAAGTCTGGTGGGCAGACCGCTCGATATCGTCGACGTAGGCTAGAAAAGAGCTCTTGATGTTCCTGGGAGGCGGCCACGTTTCAAGCAGACCACTGCAGGGATAGTTTTTGTGGCAATGTTTCTCTGAGAAAAACACATAATGTTCCTTGACAGGAAGCACATGTTCTATGCTATATAAATGATCAACGGGAGACATCGAGGGACGTGTGTGAAAGCTCGGTATGCTGTACTTTGACACGTCTGATGGTTTTTAGTCTGCGTTTCACTATATCCTGGCGACCATATCGGGTAGTTTATGACCGATCCAATGCCTTGTATGTTGTCTTTGTCCTTTCCTCATAAGTTGCCGGCAAGCGATTTCAGGATTTTTTTGCGGCTCTGTACTTTGACTGTAGTCGAGGTCGTATGAGAAGTGGAGCTGGACTTTGAACGCCATCGACTGTGATCAGAGGATCCAGCTAGAGTATATGATCGCTGTAGATATAATGGGAAGATTGACAAGCTCCTTGCAGAGAAGAAGCGTTATAGATCGGAGACATAGCTGACAGTTTCCAACACATGTCATCGATATCGAAGTAACAAGTCTATAAGTGTTTTCACTTCTGGTGAAAGGAGAGATACCGGTTGATAAGACTGAGTTTCCCAGGTGTCAGGAGCGGAATGACTCTTCCTTCTTAGGGATCTCGATTAAGCAAAGTACTTAGAGCCTAAATGTTTTAGCACCAACATGTCAATACCGTCCCTGTCAATCGATTTGTATAATTTTGTCTTGTCAATAACATTCTGAACCTTGTCATCATTGAAAGTAAGTGGCACGCAAACTCTTGGCATTTTGCGTAACCCGCCAAAATAGCTCGTGCACTTCTTTGGGTCCGAGGAAGCAAGATTATCGAAATTAATTGCAACACGACCATCACGACTTTTTAAATCGAAAACGGCTTTGAGTGTAGAGGGAAAAGTAAAGTTATTCTCTTATCTGCAATGAGCCCTTTTTATGGCACAAACTGAAACTACAGCGAGCGTTTGAAAAGAAAAATTCAACTTGAAAAGTAACGCCCAACCTAATATACATAAACATGCATACATATTTAAGCAAGTAAGTGGAATATTTATTATATTTATTCATTTGTTCTTCGCTTTGTTAGTTTTGAGCCTGACAATTTCGAAATATGAATGCTGTTTCGGTTTTATATATGTGTGTGTGTTTGTTGCTGCGGTTATTGTTGTTGGTCTCGTTTTAGTGCTTTGAAAACTTTTGTTCGTACTTATGAGTATTAGTTTGGCTTTACAATTGCTCGATTTAAATATCCACAACAAAGTTTTGTAGACAATTTCCGGAATTTGTCATTAGTGCCTGTTAGTTGGCAGATAAACCAAAGTTTATTATATTTATGAATAATATTTGACTATACTGCAGAATTAAATGTGGGATGAGAAGCGGAGTGGGGATTTACAAGATGATGTATAGTAGCACTTTTTTTATTTTAAAAAGTGACGCTTTTATCGATTTCTTTGTTTATATATCTTATGTGCCAAAAAACACTGCGCTCGGAGAACATCCTTCAATTTACTTTCAGATATCTCTTTTCTCTCTCACCCTCGTTTGTTGGCCGATTGTATGTATGTATTGCTTGTGGCCGGAGAATAGCCTTTAACTTACTCTTAGACATATGTTTTCTCTCCCACTTATCAACAGTATATTATTGATATCCAGTTGTGCGACAAAACAATTAAAGCTTCAGAAAGAGAAGGAGAGAAAAAGACAGAGAGGTAGATAAAAAATATAGAAAAAGAGAGAAAGATGAAGACAGAGAAAGAGTGCAGAAGAGGAATAGAGAAAGGCAGAGAGTTAAGAAAAAACTAAAGAGAGTGAGCGAGAAAGAGAGGGACAGAGAAATAGAGGAAATAAAGGAGAAGGAAATAGAAAGTTCGATATGGACTGAAAGAGAGAAATAAAGGTTAGGGAAGACCTGATCTTTGAAAAAGTATTGCGTGATCAAATTTGTAGGGTTAACTACATCAATGCGCTTCATGTAAATGTCGTCTTTAAAGGCTCTTTCCTAAGCTTAAATGAGAAGAGAGGGATAGAGAGAGAAATAGAGTATCAGGAAGAAAGATAGAGAGAGAGAAGGAAAGATAGAGTTGGAGTTGAAAAGAGAGAGAGTGGTAGAGAGAGAGATTAAAGGAATACCGAAACCGGATTGTGTGATCAACTCTGTAACTTCAACGTGGTTCATGTACAGGGACAGGAAAGAGAGGAAGGGAGAGATAAAGAAAGAAATCGAGACGGAGTGAAGCTTCATGTAAATCTCGCCTTTAAAGGCTCTCTCGCAAGCTTTAATCTGATTGGTCGTTACCCCACAATACCTTAATTCGTTACCCCCAAGCCATTTGAATTCAACCTCCGCTGTCTTTTTGTCTATTTTTAGAGCGAACAATTGCTAACGAACTAACTACTAACTGGTGGCAGCATAACTAAGGACAGCGTTGATTGTACGAATTGAAATATTTCAATTTATTATGGAGTCTCTAACACATGCTATCAATAATAGGGTGAATTGGGTGTGGCATGCATTTAATCACTTTATCAAACGGTATTGAGCCACGTAGCGAATTGATTGAATTGGTAAGATAAGTCCATTTCGCACAGCCACCAATACAAACAGAGGTATATCCTGTTATTGGCTTGCCAGTGGTGCTGTGTGGTGACCATAAAGTTAACGGTACATTGTGTGTTGCTGCGCAATACCATACATTATATTCGCCAGCGTGGCAAGTGGCAAACAATCAAAGTGAGCACTGAGCAAGCTGCAGCGGCTGGCATACACGTCTATAAAGCCGAATTGCTACGGAAATAACGGTAGCGCGTGCATGACGTAGTGGCAAGTGGAGCGCTGCTGGCAACGACAGAGCAATGCCAAACGACATGTGCTTACCGATGATGCATGTGGCATGCGGCCAAAGGTGAACACTCAAAGTCAGCGGAAGTGTAGCCAAAGCGGCAAGTGGCAATGGTAAGCAATATGCTGCTGCGGCGCGAGGGGAGAGCGCCGAATGCTGTACGCAATATATGTAACGAGCATGTAACGAAATCAGTTGAAAAGTTTGAAAAGCTTGCAACTAAGCTACACTGACACCGATGTCAGGCAGCAGGTTAACTTGCAGTGCTTGTCATGCACACAACAACAACGCCAACAACATGCACCAGCTTCAGCAGAAAATGTGCTGCATCAGTTGTCGCGCTGTACGGAATATTGAGCGACACCGTAGAAAATGAATGAATCAGTTGAAGAAAGCAACGAAAACAAGAACAAAAACAACAAACACCGCTGCACTATGCCCGTGCAAGCGGCTAAGGAGCCGGGCGAGTAAGTGTCGAGCGCTAAGCACTGCTGCCACGTGGAGTTAGTCAAAGTCACAACCAGTCTCCGTCTTATATACAGCGTTACATAGTGGTTATACACCCTATATACATAAATGCATGTATTCCCAAGTTACCGCAGCACGAAGTCAGCGTGTTCGGTGCGAGCGAATCATCAATCTTCTTAGACAGCTGCAATGTCAGCTGATGTAATCCCTAAAACTACTTGAATTATAAATATTGGCGGAAAATGTTTAGGGGAGCGCAAGCGACATGAAGACTAGCAGAACAAAGTATAATGAGACTGTGTGAAAAATGTTGCTGAAACAACTAAAAAATATAGCCTCGCACAGTGGCGGTTCCACAACTTCTTTCTAGGGGTGAGGAGGGGGTTTCATTCCAACATATTTTTTTTTTTTACTATTAATGGTACTTTGTAGACTGGTCTGAATTTGAATTAAGGTCTCTAATTTGACACCCAAAACCTACCATTAGATCCGCCTCTGGCCTCATACATACATATTTATATATACGAAAGAGATAAAGAGTGCCCTCCTTTGAGTTTTTCGTGTTTCAAAAGTTCATCTCTGCATCCACATACACAGTTATGTGCAACTAAGATCTTACTGCCGGCACTTACGCAACTCAAATTCTCAACTCAAATTCTCATTGTCAAGAAAGACCCAAACGCTTTATATAAATGGAGCTTCCTCCTGATAGAGTGGATCGTATTCCATATTATGTTAGGCTAAGTCATAGGGTTTTTCCAAAATCGAGGAATGTCACTTAGATAGATACTTATGCTTTCTTCTTCAAGTGCCTCACCTCATAGATCTATGAAACGTTTTGAGCTTCCCACTAACTTATTAAGTGGTCAATATCAGTCCAAACCACTTCTATAGATTTTCCCAGGAGGTATTTCAAACTCAGTCTGGGAAAAGCCGACTATTGGAGAAGAAACTTCGCTCTAAAGATGTGTCTTCCGAGCTATGTCAAACTCAGCTTGGCAAAAGTCGGGCAATAGAAAAGAAAGTGACATAATAATTCTCACCGTTCTACACTACTTGCTTTGAAAAGAGCTCTGACAAAAAAAAAAGTCGGACCGCGTGAAAATCAAGTCAAAATAATTAAAATTACGGCGAGATTGACTTTGCTAAGTGTAAGTAGTTTGGAGGATCTTTTACGGAGTCTGGGCCAGAAGGTGAGTCGCTGGTTGACTAGCGCTAGTCGAGCTCACTTGTGGTCCACAAGTCCAGCGTTAGACCGCAAGAGGACAGAGGACAACCGACTCGCTTCGATTTAGATAAAATTGGAGTAAGGATGCATTCACCAGCAAACTTATCGGACTTGTAGCTTCCGGCGATTCGGCGATTCCGCTGTGACCGAGCTTCTATACAAGTCTAATATGGAAAAATCTTGAAGTCAGTTCATTCCTTGACTTGTTTTGTGCACAGAGTCAACGAACTCTGAATTAGTCGAGCGGTTATAGGTTATCGGAATGACTGCGCAGCCCTCTGAAGGAGTCTTGTCTGAAACAGTAGTTGGTGGTGGGCTCCCAACGGAAAACTCAACTGGCTCTCCCTCTTAACTTTGAGTTTCTGTGGAATAGTGGAATGTCACTGAAACAAGATGCCCGGAGATAGGTAGGAATGGAATTCTGTCACTTCGAGCTCAATTGCCGGCAACTGTGCCATTTTGATGCTCTATTGTTGGACTTCTGTAATCTTACTGTCTCGTTCATCCTTGCATTCATCGTCATTTGGTGCTCTTAATGAAACTATCATTATCCGCTATGCTTTGTGTGGACAGCAATTCCAGATTTGTTGCCTGATATGTTGGAATATTCTGTGTCTGTTTTGTGCTAGAGCTGGACATTCACAGAGAAAGTGGGAAAGTGTTTTCTTATACAGTTCTAGCTTGCTGCTTCGTCAAATATTGTTATAGAACTTACTAATTTTTAGCGTCCCTTTTTGGTTTAAGTCTTGTCATACTTGGGTCATATCTACATCATTATCTTGCTTATTGATTTCCTTCAGCACTGAGCTATCTATTTTAAATTAGTATAAACCTCACTTTTACCCGTTCGCAACAGACATGGCATTAACCCTGCTTTGGATGATCTAAAGAGGGCAACTCGTCTGCGTTTGCTTTTCTGAAAATGTGCTTGTGACCGGGTACAAATGTTATGGACAAGTGCAGCTTACCTGCCAGTGAGTTTAAAGTTTTCCTGCAGTCGCTGTCTACGTTGGAATTAATAAGTGGCATTGACAAGGCCTGGGTACCCGTATATATGATTGCTTTCTGTGTCCTCCCGCAGATACTCAATAGAATACCACAGGCCTTCTCTATACCTAGCACTAGGAAATGCTGGCTGAGTTTAGTAGATAGATAGAGGGAGAGATTTCGAGCTCATCTGAGTATACAAACGCCTTTAGTTCGCAGTTCAATTTGTGCCCGTCGATGTAGATTGATATAGTATGCTCCTTTCCTACTAAATCCCTTCTCCATTTCCGTCTAGAGGGCATTTTTCTTGAAATATAGAAAAGAATATAGTCTAATTTACCCGAGTTTAGTCCATAATCTTTCTTGCTTCAACTGCTTAATTCCTTCATTCTTAGAGGAGAACTTGCTGATACTTTTCTCATGGAACCATCTAAAGGTAGCTGATACAGTAGTATCTTGAGCGTATCCGTTGGACATGACTTAAGAGATTCGGTAACCCTTGTACAGGTTATCCTCTGTATTTCACTCAGTTCTCTGAAATTATAGTGCTTCTTTAATGCTGATCACAAAATCTTTGCTTCGTAAGCCTGAATTGAACCTTATGGCAACCTTCAAACAAAATAACTGAGTTACATTATTCCATATAATTATGTTTTCTCACAAAACTGAGCATTTTCATACCAAACAAGCGAATATAAATTAACGATGCCTTAAAATATATACATATATTTGTATAGATATGAATATATAATATTCACCAAAGCTTCCAGGTTAGTTCATACCCACTAAATACCACTGGCTGCCTTGCACCTACAGCGCGCCTTCTTATCACATTGACATTCCACACCCAACGAACACTTTAACTTTCCGTATCTTCCATTTGCTGGGCGCTGTCAAAGCGAACCATTTATCATCGGCTGTTGGCATAGCCACAACGAATCAACGAGAGTACCGGGTCGCATGGCTCCCACACATTTTCGTTGCATTCTGGCAAGCACTTGGCATACAGTTGTGTTAAATGAGCCTGTGTGCCAGCGCTCATTGTACATACATGCATGCATGTGTGTGTGTGTTTGTGAGCTGATAAGTTGGTTGTTTTGCTTTGTGGTGGCGCCTTGGCTTATGCTACGGTTTCTGTGATTATGGTCGCATTATCCTGATTTCCCCTATTGCCCAGCTATGTTGAATAGACTCAAATGCGGCATTCATCGCTTCTGCCCCCGGCTGTGGCTTGCACACAATGCGCTGTAACGATTGAGCGACGCCAACACCACACATTGCTTTGGTTAACCTGTGGCAGGCGCTGATGTGTAAAGCGCGCTATTGCAATTGTGGCAAGCGTAGACATCGTTCGACCTGTGTGATGGCCCTGCAATAACGGTTGCAATGAGCCTTGCGTCGATATCGACATGTTTACGTTCGCACGTAATCGCTTTAAACACACACACACAATACGCACAAATGAAGGTGTGTATCCACAGCTTCTTTGGCGTTTAATATCTGCTTCTGTGTATATTTCTGTGTGCGTGTGAGAGGGTGTGTCTTTGGTGCTTGCTGTTTGAAGTCCAAGTTGAAGTGCAATGAAAGTTTGAAGGACAGTCACAATTTTGTGCGCACACTCTTCCACAAAACGGCAAAAAGAAGTGCACAAACAGCAACAACCACAAAGTGCGGCGTTGGCAAAGGCACGCAGCTGCACACAGAGTTATGAATTATTTATTCGTGTTGCCTGCGCTGCGAGATAAGCTTTGTGGGTATTTGGAGCGTGTGTGCTTCAGCTGCTACGGTTGCGTACGTAGCCGCTTCGCATGTGCTCGTATGATTGAAGTTGAAGGTAAATGTTTGTCGAGTGCTGGGAAAAATTTGCATTGAGAATTTCGCCAAGTCGTTAGTTTTGATCGCTGGCAAGCTGCTGAGTATCGCTTTGACATTTGCGGCACCATTAAAAGGAAGTTTTTCATTTTTTGTTTTTTTTTCTTTTTTAATGAGGTCAAACAAGTTCAATGCGTCATTGAACTGCACTTGCGGCGTGCTACGGACCTGTGAGTTCACACGAGTACTTCAGATAATTGTATCTAAAGCTGTGCAGATTTAAATGCTGCACTGCAATCACTATCAGTTTACACGAGGGTGCTACCAACCTTGAAATGTGTTTGTAGGGTTTCGGAAATTGAGTGCGAAATTATTATTTTGCATAAGTTGAAATTAAAATCTAAAAATATTTTTGGAGTATCTCTTAAAATATGAGTTATATTTTTATCCAAAAACCTCAAAAAATTTTGAAAAATATGTAAGTTTGGCTTATAAGTGTTATATAGGCTGCGGATTGCGGATGAACGAAGCAAGCATTCGAAAGTGATTTGATAAATGCAGACACCAAATGGCTTAGACCTCCAGAAGAGGAGGTTGGGAATGAAAGCATCACAGTGAAGTTTATAAAAAAAAACAAAGAAAAAAGTCCAAAACACTCTTGGCCGTGAATGAATTTTAAGGGTTAAAAATGGTTTCTTTCGTCAAAATTTCAAGTACTTGAGAAAAAAGTTATATGGCAATCTTGTAGGAAATGAAAAAATCTTCAGCGAAATGTTCCGAGAGTTTCGAGAAGATGTGAAGAATGCAGATCGTGTTGAATGCCCCAGCACGTCAAGAAAATACGAAAATTTTAACGAATTGAAGAAAATAGTACTGGCCAATCATTGAGTCACTACTAGAGAAATTGCTGATTAACAAACGACTAGTGCCATTCGATTTTAAAAAATGATTCCCATACAGGTTTTCTCCGGAAAGTAATAGGACTGAGTCGAATTAAAAAAGTTTATTGAATCAATCGTTATAACTCTTTAAAAACTTTCAAAAAAGGTTCCCTCGGCGTCGATATAGTGCTGCCAGTGTGGTTTCCAAGCATGAAAGGTGTCTCAAAAGGCATTCTCCGGAATAGCCTTGAGAGCGGAGATGCATGCTCTTCGGATCCCCTTTGTCATCTGAAATGCTTGCCTTTTATCGGCCTTTTCAGGCAAGGAAACGAAGAAGAGTCCAGGGGGCCACATCTGGGCTGTAAGGCGGCTGCGGAAGCATTGAGATGCCGATCTTGGTTATTTATCTGTTCACAAGAACGGCGATGTGAGCCGGGTTGTTGTTGTGGTGCAATCGGTAGTGATATCTTTTCGGACCCGATTGACCACCCTTCGTTTGAATACCTTGAGGACTTCCTCGTAAAATTTGGCGTTGATGGTTTGTCCAGGAGGAACTGAATTAACTACTTTGTGCACACGAGTAACATTGTTGGTGTTTGCCGAAGTCGCAGGTCTCCCAGCACGGTCTTCCCGTTCGTCAAAAAAGGCCTGGTGCCACCGAATAACACTTTTTCTTGCTAAAGAAACATCTGGGTAAGCCTGCTTGATCATATCAAACGTCTTTATTGCAGATTTACTAAGTTTCATACAGAATTTAATCGCGTTCCTCTTCTCTAACGAACACTGACTTTTAGGCTTGCACCACTCACAGAAACACGTCGCGCGAAAATATTTGCCCTGACTTTCCAGGTGCTCTGAAATAACTGACCAGCCGCTCATTCGTGAGCTAGAAACGCCCTGTACCGAGTCCATTGGTCGCGCGCACGCTCCGATGTAAAGTCGCGGCGGAAAAAAATCAGTCCCTTTACTTTCCGGACAAACCTTTTATGAATCGGGGTTCCTCGAAGTTTGTACCAGATTTTCTCCTGAGGGTCATAACTGGTGACTAATCATGGTTTTTTGGTTATGACGTGGAATGCAAGCCTCAATCATTCCAATTGGATGCTGCGGCGTGAGACAATACTGAAGAAAGAGCGCCAAGTTAAGTCGAATGTGGGAATGTAGTGCAGGTCGCATCTGAGTTGATACATTCTGGGTAACGCTAAATGACTTGCGGCCTTCACGGCTTTACCAACTTATAAACTGGACCATAGAGTTGACCTAGTATGATTGGGAATACACGTTTTTTGTTTGGAGATGGGGCTAGTAATGTCGGAACTGTATCCGTTTCGTAAAAACTATGGCAGGCCTCAGAGTACGTTCCTCGCCATCATCATCTAGTAGGTGTGGTAGTTGTTGGTCGAGGAAATTCCCTCTTCTTACTGGTCTGCTTTAAACTCACTGTGCCCTATGGGCTTTTGTCAGCACTCATCTTGGCCTTTTGTGAGACAACCTTAGAAATGTTAAAGGCGACTAACTTCTGGGGGGGCGGATAACATTTCTGAGTGGGAACACATTTAACTACGAGTAAAAGATGAAATCGGGAGGTGAAAAGAAGTCGGAATCGACACAGAGATCAAACGCTGGCAGTGTAGGATGAAACTGTCATCCGTGAAGGCTAATAAGAAAGCCCATGTAACTTCTATCTCGGCGCCATTTGAGTTAGATGTAGTAGGAAAGTACAAGACGGGCTAAGTCTGTAGAAATCTTTTGACTACTTAGAATATCATAGCAACTGCTCGCAGGGGAACCGTCAGTACAAGCAGGGGGATCTCTGTTAGAATCATGGGGCACTGCGGACACAAAGGATGCAAATAGAAAGCGGAACACACTGACTTTACATAAAAGTGAAAGAATCAGATAGAAATTACAAGTTTTTCTATAGGAATCAGGCGTAGTTGTCAAGCGATTTCTCCCATTTTCACAGCGCATAACAGGAATGTTTGCTCTTGTCCCTTTTTTACATCCGCTTATACATTTTTTTTCTGCCATTATGGATTATTGCTTAAGGCACCTGATCTATATATTCTATTTTGGTAATAGCTACTTAGAATATATAAACAAGAATGCAAAACCGCTGCGGTTTCAACGTCTTCCAACATCCGCCTTGGATCACAAGAGTCCAGTGAGCACTGATTTTAGTCACTAACTTTGAGTTCGCCACCGCAAGTGGCACAACGCTAGCAAAATGCATGAATTCACATACAAAACACTTGTACAGTTATCCATATAAACAAGCGAGGCGAGCACAAAGGCAATACAATTGCGCTATCCGCTCGTCGAGTCCTAACATGTGTGTGAGTAATTGCATTAATTAACGGCAAATTGTATGCGCAGCAGTGGCACAGTGGCACGCGTTGGCGCCTTGTTCCTCCATTATAATCATTTTCAATATAACTGTGTTCCAGGCACACGCTCCCATACATGTGTTGTGTGTATGTGTCTGTGTGACTAAAAGCGAACTCCTGCCTGCGCAACTGTGTTCGCTGCGATTGTTGGCAAACACACATGCACACATATATACAAATGCGTCGGTGTGCGTGTGCTTGCGTGTTTTTCAACGCTCATATGGAAATAACAGTTATTGAATTTGTGCGAACAATGTTGGCACCGCGCCACCGCCGCGCCTTGTCCGTATGCTGTTTCAGGGTGCTGCGTGCGTGCGTGCTCTTGCCGCGCTTTGGCTGCGCATGCGCGTCCTTTGTTTTCCGCAAATTAATGCCATTGTAGCGTGACAATTGTGACGCAAATGTTTATAATTATTAACAATTTACATTTGTCTGTTAGCAGTAGTGGCGCTGGCGGTGGCGGGAGTCAAGTGGAGTAATGGAATTTTGACTTTCAACTGTACTCACGAGTGTGAGTGTGTTTGTGTGTGCGGAAATGGATTTCATTAGCTTGTTGATAAGTTTAATTAAATTTCTGTAGAATTCCTAATGTAAAGGAAATGTAAAATCCATTAATTACTATTGCGCGCGGAGCAGGAGGCGTTGCAGCTGTGATTATGTGAAACGGCAGCCAACAATTTGTGGGCGCCTGAGCTACTTCAAGTGGGTTGGTCTTACGATTATTGCTCCTCATTTTGCTAAAGTTCATACCAGCGCGCTTTCTACAGAAAGCTGTGGAATGCTTACGATGGCTGGAAGGTTAACCTGCTTGATCGAAATCAAGTGCTTGTATGGCTTAATTAAGATATGAAACTGATGTTGACGCTGAGGATCGTGGTGGAAAGAGACTCTTGTGGGCTGAAAATTCAAAAAAAAAAAAAAAAAAAATACAAATGATTTTGGCCCGCCGTCTTATATGTAAATTTAATATTCATATAGCCTAAGCCACTTAAGGAACAATATCCAAATTCGGTCAGGACAAATTACTTAAGCACCTAACCCACATTCTAGAAATGGATGAAATCGGGTGATAATCCCGCCCACTCCCCATATTATGCTTCTGTTCAAATCTACTAAAAGCGCGATAAATAAACACGATACAAGAGAACTTCGGAACCAAGGTCAAAGAGCTACGTAGGGCTGGCACCACCCATATTTCGATGAAAATTCATATCTCAGGACCTACTCCACAGATTTCGACCAAATTTGGTATGTATTGTTACCTTGACATTTCTGTGTTCTACTAGAAAAACGAACCAAATCGGACTAGAATTATGCCTACTTCCTTATAACCCATTTTTAAATTCTATCTGATTATTTCATTTTCTTGAATGAAAATCGAGCAATAATGACTGTATTGAGATACAATTTTCCCCGGATAGTGCGCTTAAAGTAAACCACCTACTGACCAAAAATTTTGCAAATTGGACAAAAACAATTCAAGTCTTCAGATACCGAATATGGGAACCATAAATCAAATTGCGAACTTTTTTTTCGACAATATCGGTCAATCTAGGATATAAGCTATATAAATTCGAGGGTAATTCCTTTTTAAATTTGTTTCAATAGCCTTTTTTGACGGGTCACGGGTGAGTCATGTCAAGCTGTCATATACTTTTTGTTCAGTATTGTTTAGCATTCAATCTTGGAAAGATTTACGCTTCGACAACGTTTACAAATCGTTGAATAATGTATTTACTCGAGTGAAGAGACACACAGTAAAAAAATATAGGAGCCGTCGCTGATAGTATACACAAAGATTTGCGGAATTTTACGTCGAGATTTTAAATTGAAAGCGTACAAAATACAGCTTATGCAAGAATTGAAGCCCGTCGAACTTCCCAAGTAACTTCGCTTTGCTCTATGGGCTCTTGAAAAGATCCAAGTAAATCCGATGTTTTCGAGCCAAATTTTGTTCAGCGATGCGTCCCATTTCTGGCTTAGTGGGTTTGTAAACAAGCAAAATTGCCGCATTTGGGAAGAAGACAACGGTTTGGTGTATTTTGAGGGCCGTTGGAATCATTGGTCGACAGGCCGGCGTCATTTGACAAACATCGCATGAGTCAATGGATTTATTCAGATAACACTTCGGTGAGCAGATGATTTCACGTTTTGGGCCGGTCGATTGGCCACCAAGATCGTGTAATAATCATTAGACTGTGAGGATATGTAAAGTCTAAAGTCACAGTCCTGCTTCGATTCCGGCCTTGGAACAAAACATCACTCGTGTCGATCGCCAGCTACCAGTCGAAATGCTCGAACGATTCATCGAAAATTGGACTCAGCGGATGGACCATCTGAGACGTAGCCGCCAATGTTTTAACGAGATAGAGTTCACAAAATAAAGAAGAAATTTCTTTCCAATGAAGATAAACATTCCCATAACATTTGAAGTTTCTGTGCGTTTTCTTAAAAAAAAGTAGCAAACCACGAAATTGGTCACCCTTTAGTGTGTCTGTATATCAAAAATGGGTGGAATCAGATAACCAATATAAAGATTTTTGAACTTCCGGAAAACTTTTACCGGAAAATATAGAAGCTATTTTGTGTTTCTCCTACTCGTAAATCATAATATCATCTCAATTTTATTGGTCCGTCGCAGTAATTAGCAATAATATTGCCAGCTCTTAGACTACTGCCGTTTCACTCTAAAAACACAACTTAAATATTTATGCGGCAATACAGCTCACTAAAAGTGTAGTCTAATAAGCACACAGGCGAAAAACAAGAAGGAAGTAATCGGCAACAAGCAGCGAGCATTCGGCGCCGAGCATGGCTAAAAGCAAAAGTGGCAATTATTATGCCTTAGGGTTATATCGAGCGACCGTTATGGCGGTTAATAGATTTTAGTTGCGTATACGCAGTGTCGAACACGTTGGCGGCACCGTAAATACATACGTATATATGCATGCAGTGCGATTCGCCTAGAAGTAGTTGCCTCGTAGGCGTTTAATTGTGCCACACACATTTGCAACACATTTTGTTTATTTGCTTACAACCTGATTACATGCAGCCGCATGTGTACATTTGCGCTAATTGCATTAGCGTGCTTGTTGTTGCTATCACCGTTATTGTTATTATTATGATGATTACTCTCGCTGTTGTTGTTGTTACTTATTCCTAACAAAATGTTGTAGTAATGTGCGAGACATTACGTTTTATTAAGCGCACCTGCCAGCGCAGCTATGCCAGTGAAGGGGATGACTGGAGTGAACTGAATTCCTTCTGTAGACGCAATGAGTAATTGATCTGTGTTGCTAAGTTTCTTTATATTGGGTTCAATGCTTATATAATAGTATTCAATGATATATTTCAACGCGATAAAATACTGGTTAATGGATTTTTGGATTCTTCTGCCGCAGAATTTTGGTACTTGGGTATTGCAAGTTGAGTTGGGCGGGGAAAACAGTGTGTCGTTCACAAATTTGCGGGCGGAAGAATACAGAAATCCATTCGGCAGTACTTGAGCGTGTTGGAATCTATATTGCGCTTCATGAAAACGTTAGAATTAAGTGATTGTATGCTAGGTTTTGACAAGATTACTTCGCACAAATCCTTGTTGTCTGATGTGAAAAGTTAAGATCCCCATATTTGATCTTTTCAGACTTCTTTCTTTGGTGGTCGGCGTTGGTTTGAAATTTCGTCCATCGCAATACCGTTGGGTATTCCAAGCACAGATCAGAGCAATTAAAGACAACTTTCTGGTTCAGCCGAATGATATGCATCGAGTAGTCGGTTATCATGGGGCGTTCTGATGAAATATGAACCGATAGTTTGTCCGGCCAACACCAAACTGTTTTTTTTTTCTAGATGAAATGCAGCCCTTCAATCTCTTAAGCTTTCTCTTCGTCTCAAATACGGCTTACTTGCTTGTTTATATACCCATTGAGCCAGAAAAGAGCCTCATCACTGAAAAAAATTTGGCGTTACGATCGGATCTTCTTGGAACTTTTCAAGAGCCCATAGAGCAAAGCGATGTCGTTTCGGAAGGTCGAGCGGTTTCAGTTCCTGCACAAGCTATAACCCCGAATCGACTCTCCATGTCTTCGTGCACACCCTCAACTACGGCTGCTAAATTTTCTAGGCAGCAGGCAAACGCATAAATGAAGTATTTGTAGGCCACTTAAACCGACTATGAATAGTCAAAAGCAATGAAATAAAAGCTCTATTAGGAGTCCTAACTGGTCACTATTTAATTGGCAAATATGCCAGCAGATTGGGAACGTCATATAATGACTCTTGTAGAAGCTGTCAGGAGGTGGAAGAAGAAAGAGTTATAATATCTGTTATGCGAATGCTTTTGGCTGGCTTTGTATAAGGAAATAATCGCAACTATTGGCCACAGTTTTCTTGACTATGTCTCGGAGGTTGCACAAATTAAACTTTTTGTGCTGATGAACTGCATTAAGAGCTCAGGGTGGTTCAGAAAAAGTATAATAAAGGGATTTGTGGTTTCTTTTTATACTTATGAACTTCATCAGAAGCACAGGATGATTTAAAAAGAAGGCAATGAATGAGCTGTTTTTAGTCCGGTGATATAACAATGGACTTCAAAGGCTCAACAGAGAATGAAAATTAAAACACATTGCAAAATATCAAACTAAAAGTATCGAAAATTAAGTCAAAGCTTTGTGAGGCAAGAATTTGTTAAGAAAGCAACGGCACAAAGTATGAACTGCGAATGTTGAGAAAAGCCTTCAAATAATTGCTTAATATTATAATAAAATGTATAGACATTTCATAGCGCACTAATCCTTAAAAGACAAAATTTAATACAATAAATTTTGCATCGGATTAAAGTTTAATTTGTGATACTCGTACAGACATACAGAAGACACTTGTACACCCGCTAGGAAATTTTTGGCGAAGTGTGATGGAGTTAGCAATTTTTAAACTATTTTTTTGACTATTTTGAGACATTAACAGAAAATAAATATTTTTTCTTATATATACATATATATGAAAATAATCTAGAATAAATTTCTTCAACTTGAGTAACAAGATTAGTACCTCTTCTTCTTTATTAACAGAAAATATTAATTAAAATGTTACCTTTTGGTAAAAGGCTTCATAAATGTTGAAGATAGTTTTTCAAGTGTGTCCTTATATAAATTGTTAATAACTAAATATATTCGCAATATTTATAAAAGCAATTCGGATACTCAAGAGTAAGCACAGCTAAAAGTCTACATTACATCAATACATTCTCACTATAAAAATTTCCTGCAGAGTATGCACTTGTTTGAATGAAAGTTTTCAGTTCCGGCTCTGCATTGTTATTCCTTGCTTAGAAGTATGTACACACACACGTACAAATACACGTGTATATATGTGCATATGATAAATGCAAATTTTGCAAATTCTTTTCCTCCATTTTCAATCAAATTTGTTTTGGCTTTGCACGGAGTGCAGGTGCAAACATCGCATAGCAAAAGAAACTATACAAGCGTGCAATTCTCGCACAGCTGCACACAAAGTTGTGTTTATTCAAGAGAAAATTTTAATGCCGAAGGAGATACATTTTTCACAGCTATAGATTTTTCATACACAACATAGCATAACATAGTAGAACATAGCGCCTGTGTGTCTGTGCGTGTCTAAATTCTTAAGCTCGAAAAGTTATTTTACTTATGGAATGTATTATTTTTGCTTTGTTTGGAAGTAAATAATTAATTTGCGCAACTTGTCGTTTGTTTAGCACCGAAAATGCTACTTCAAAATTTGATAAACTTTGTGGCGTCAACTAAGAGCTTCCGTTTATAATTAAATGCAATTTTCGCTGCGGAGACTTTAACTATTGCATCGAACTGGGGGGATGACGGCTATATGGTCTAGTGATCCCAACTAAACATATTCTTCGAAAATTATACCGTTGCCCTAAGAAATAATCTGTGCTGAATTCAGTGAAGATATCTCGGTAGTTGTATTTTCAAGTCATAGCGCTGGTCACTTCAGCTTAGTGAGAGTAGCGCTACACTTAAGGAGGGTCTTCTGCTCTGATTTTTAGAAAAAAAATATACCTTGGAGTGTTGTGTTCATTTTGTGAGCTTCAGTGATTCAGGCATTGGCGAAGCTATTTTTCCATGCAAATCAGTTTCTGTGCTTTCTATGGTTTTGTGGCTGCTATCTCCGCTCGATCGTACAGTTTCATTTTTGGTCCCTGTGGTTCTCTATGTATTCCAGAGAGGCCATGGGAGTGTTGACGTGAAACGTTTTGAGAATTTGTGTTGAGATCTAGGACCCTAGATCTAGTCTGTTTACGTAGCATCGAAAATTCTTGAAGACCTGTCATGGTTTTAACAGAAAGGAGGCGCCTGTGACATTACCCGGGGCCGAATTCGTTTCTGCAAGACGTCACTCTCTCTTACTGATATAATAGAATGCCACAGCTGTCAGCCCAAATTGAACGTTTCCAAATCGTTTATCAAAATTGTGGTCCTACTTCCTTGCTTGGTTTCATAGTTTCATGTCTGTACTGTGCTCTTGGGGCTTGCTTGTTTGTTTTTCACAGCTCGCCTACGTTTTGCAAGCGGTTCTCTGTCTAATATCTGTGACTTCGTGAGTTTATCAATAGGAGATTTTTTGTCTATCGACAACCGTATATAGCATTCGGTTCTATTGGCCTTCTGTAATTATTATATTTTCCCTCGAGGCAGCCTCCGATAGGCTGTGAACCCTTTTTTGGAGGTTGCTTATTGGGTATTGACAGCACTTGGCTGCCTGAGTTCAGCCGTTGAGGAACATAATGTGCCTAATGATGCCTTCAGTGCAGTCGCTTGCGTTCTGGCGTTCCTTCCCTCCATTTCCAACCCATCAACCAAATAACCAATTCCATTTGATTTATTATTTATTTCGCATTTTTATTTATTTTATATTCATTAATTTTATATTTGAGTAATTAATCCGGCATTTATTTTTTTGTGACTTCCGCCACTTTTAGTGTGTACATATGTATATGCTCTGAGCGAGATTTATTTTTCTATAATCGATATCGAATTTAAAATGAAAAGTGAGTGTCAATGGCAGGTCACAGCAGTCACAGAAATCAATTGTGTAAGCTTTATTTTAATATCCAGCATTTTTCACAGCAAATTGCTGCAAAAGAAGATACTCGCAACTATTGTAATCGCTTGTCTTGTAAGTGAAGCAAGCTTTCGTGCAACTAGCGCATACACTCAGAGAAATATATATTTGCAATTGTTACTATGACTTTAAGTTTTCTTTTTTATAAGAACAGATTTCTACCATTTATATTGTATGAACATCTTGGACAGCTTAGTGATGTTTATTTTTCATCTTTATTGGTGTAGACGTAGTTCGTCCTTCATCTTATCCGAGCCTATTTTTTTCTGGGGGTGTTTTTACGTGGAGGGTCCCAAGCCCAGCCGGGAGGAATGTTTTGCCTTCTCACTTTAGCTCGCCTTCAAACGGATGCTGTTTGGCTACCAAAAGAATACTTCGTGTAAGACCGTAAGTCGAGTGCTTGAGCCATACGTCGCAGAATATTTTCTGCCCATTTCCATCCATTTCAGAGTCTCTTCCACGTATTTGTATTGATACTGATTTCCATTGACAGTTAAATTTTCTTTAAGCAAATACGATTCTGTGGTTTTTGTGCAAATGATGTTCTAAACTTAATATTGGGTCATGCTTTCGGGTTTCTACGATCGCGAATGAATGAATATTTTATGAGGACTTTATAGCTCATCGAAATATGCTGTCCGGAAAACCGGTTAAGTGTTTACTATTCGAGCGAATCCTGGATCGATTCAGGTTGTAAGGTAAGCTTAGATTAAAAGGTCGATCCTCATAGGGAGCTCATTTGGACGATTTGTAGCTTACCCGTAGTGGTACCCACAACTTTTATAAATTTGGTCATAAAGACCCTTGAAAATCAATGAAGCACTTTGAGACGATCAGAAATTTGATGATGCGTTGATTCAACCTCAGTCTTGCCGCTCCTCTGAATGCTCATTTCTGCGAGTAGTAAGTCGACCGTTAAACTAATAGCAGCCTGAAAGACGCTTTTCGAGTTCAGGAGCCTAAAACTAAGGTTGACGGAGAGTTCCTCACATAAGATTATTCCTCCAAACTTCCCATCTAGCTGCGATCCATCCATGAAAAGGCTCAACGCACCACTTCTTTAGCGGCTTTTCGCTTTTCGGCGGTACGTGAACAACCACCAGGAGTAGTAGCCTCTGGTAGGCACTGATCCAAGTTTTCAGCGATAATTAAAGAAGAGAGAATCTGAGTTCGAACATAATTGGCTTGACTATAAAACTTCTCTCCAGCAGTATAAAACAACCGATGACTTCTTTACCTTTTCTCTATTTGAACTCTTTGAAAGCTTTCTATCAAGCATAAACCCCAGATATTGCACCTTATCAACAGATTGAAAGCGTGCGCCTCTGAATAAAAGGCGAGGACTGTCCGAGATATTATAGCTCCTGCCAAATAATGCTATTGCAGTTCTACTTAGCTTGACTGCTAAGCTGCTTATAGTCTCCTTGTTGTATATCAAAATGCGACACCGTTTGGCTAGCTCGGATTCGGGATTACAATTCCATTGCGTTTAGCTTTCCGACTCATGACTAACCGATTATATCAGTTAACTTATCGGTTATTTAGTGTCAAACATAACAGAGTACGTTATATTAAATAAAAATCACTGCAAAATATTCATACCTCAATTTTTTCACGGTTTACACGCCGACGTACATATTTGCATCTATATATAATGCACTTATGTATTTATATAAGTTTATAAACTATCTGTGCCTTCATTTTTCCGCTACCACAGCAGAACTGTTTATTTTTTTATACACAAAAGAGATTTACTTTCTTTGCATGTTTACAGTAAGTAATATGAGTGTGTGGTCGATATACATATATACATACGTACATATATGTATATGTGTGTATATACACCGGTATGTGAGTTTATTGCATTTATTGTTATTGTTGTTTTCATGTGCGCCGCCTCAGTGCATTTCAATAAAATGAAAATGAAAATGAATTTATTACGTTTGGCAAAATGACATTTTTATAAATGTATTATTAATGTGAATGCAATTGAATACTGTGGATATATGGTAATTTGCATTTCATATAGTTGTGGGTCGACCATCGTATATATGTATGAGTGAGCCTAATAAATATACATAAATATACATGTGTGAAAGCAGACAAGCAGAGACTTTTTATGCAGACTCCATCTAGTCAATGCCATTTTGTTAGCGGCTGCCGAGTTTAATAAAAAAGATTTTGATGTGAATTTGTCAAGCCATCGAGAAGATGTCAGATTAGTTTGAGGACATAAATTATTTATTTATAATAGTTACTTGTACTATACATATATGTGTACATATATATGACACAATAAATTTGGACTTGACTTTTTGCTTTATTGTTATGGTGTAAAAGGAGTCAATGGAGAATGGTTGGAAAATAATAGCGAGGCAACTTTTACGATAAAAGATATTGATTTTCGTTGGAATTTATTATTAAATGAAAGCCATCACTGTTTCGTTGAGGACTACACGTATGTAAGCTATATAATGATTACAAAACCGAATTAAAATTAAAGAACTTAAAAAATTTTTTCGAATTTTAAATTTTTTTTGGATTTTAAATTTTTTGAGTTCGAAATTTTTGACATTCAAAATTTTACGCTGTCGAAATTTTCATAAGCTATATTTTTTTTTTTTCAAATTAGGAAATGTATCTCAACCCGAAATTTATTCGAGCTTGAAAATATACATTTTTCATGTTTAAGCTCCTTCGAATTCGAAATATTTTCTCAGCATATTTTTTCGAAGGTTAAGAAACATATATTTCTGTTCAACATTTCCTAAGGTATTTTTTTCAACTTCGCGAATGTAACTGCAGCTTCGAAATTTCTTAAAATTCGAAAATACTTCGAATTCGAAAAAAATCATTTACTTCGCGAATGTAACTGTAGTTTCGAAATTTCTTAAAATTCGAAAATACTTCGAAATTGGAAAATACTTCGAATTCGAAAAAACTGCATTTACATTTTTCTTCGAAAGTTTTTTGTATGTTACAACTGTTCATAAAAGTAATTCCGAAAATGGAATTAAATTTTGACGAAATCAATGCACAGTTGGCACAGCAAACATTTTCGGCAGCCGTTATAAAATCTCTGTTGGAAGCCACAAATTCTTGGCTATGTCCAGATTAAATGTTTTTGCTTGCTATTCGCAGCTTTTGTATAACTTCTGCTATTTTCGCAATACCATTAACCTGCAGGATGCATTAATGGGATTAATGGGAATGGGGTTAATATTGTTGTTTTTTTTTTTTTGGAAAATCTCAGGGACACAATCTCAAGGACGCAAACGGCTGAGCTCTTGAGCTAAATTACTAGCTTGTTAGACAAGAAAGAAAGTATATTCTGCTTGGAAGAAAAGCTTTGTAATTGTTTACTAACATCTTGCGTTCTTGCAGATGAAATTAGGGGGACATAAACGACCACAAAAAAGGAAAAACACAATGAAAACATGCCTTTATATATTAGAACAACAAAAGTACAAGCACAACTATTATACTCGTATACATATTTTACAAAAACATAATCAACTGGTTGCCTACATGCTCACCCACATTTTCCATCGCAGACTGTCTTTGCAAGGAAATGTGTACCGGTCGGATGAGTCTATAAACTAGGTTTGGTCCAACGGATATTTGCTTCTTCTAACGATACCGTAAATTGTCGAAGTCGGAGCTCAACCCTAAGATACAGACAATGTACTGCAAATCCTTTATCAAAATCGGAACAGATTCTGTCTTGTTTTCCTACAAACAAATCATACAACTTGCTCCGTTAAGATCTTTATACTCATCTCTATCGTCGCAACCTGGTTGAGCGCTCATAACCCAGTTCACAGAAGCTCCATCTTCTTACTCTGGTCCAAAAAAGCTCGCTTATTGATAAACCAGGGAGCGCCGAACTCTCGCGAAACCTAGCTGTCCAGCAACAGTCCGCAAGATTGGTCTTGCATTTCAGTGACCTCCTTACAAACATCGCTGGTAGCTCGAAAAGAAGTAATTTTTGAAGTGCCGAAAATTTCCGGCGACGGAGCTAAAGCCAAATTAACTGATGAATTACCTTGAATCCATCATAAATTAAAAAAAACAATCCGGCAAATCTGGCAATTGACTCTTTTAAATGGGTATCCTTATCACAAGGACAGAAGTTTAATACTCGGTTGGAGCTCATATTTAGGAACTCCACACTTTTCGGTAGGCAAAGGGTTTACAGAAGCTCTATCTATTTATTTCGAATACCAGACTCCCCTGGGGTCCAGCTGTACAGTAATTATTCGCAAGATCAGCTGATCAGATTTGAAGTAACCTCCCTTCAGAGATGGACCCAGTAGCCTCGTATCCCGAAACTGAAATTATTTTCGAACTGTCAAAAATTTGCGAAGACTAAGCTAAACTTAAATAAACCGCATCCATCATAAGAAAAACGATTTGCCAAATCTATCCATTGACTCCTTCAAATATGTATCCTTAACACAAGAACAGTCGTTTAGAACTCGGATGGGGCTCAGATTTGTGAAAACCGCAACTTTTTGAAGCCAAAGAGTTCACAGGATCTCTATCTACTTTATCCGGTTCAAAAGAAGCTCATCTGATACTTATATGTAAAATAGAAGGTCGTACTCCCGCGGAATTCAGCTGTCCAGTACTAATCTGCAAGATCAGATTTGCAGTTTCGTGACCGCCCTTCAAAAATCGCCGCAGAAGCCTGGTAGGCCGAAACTGAAGTTATTTTTCAAATGTCGAATATTTCGGAAGGCGATAACCCGTTCGAAGCTCCCATTACGAAAAACGAAATCTCTTTTTCAGAGCAACGAGTTCACAGCTGCTTATCTGCTATATGCTATGTTAGTTAAAAAGGAGTTGGGGTGATGATATACTAAGGTACCCCAAACTTTCGCGAGACGCAGCTGTTCAGTGGTAGTCGGCAAGATCAGCTGATCGGCTTTGCGGTTCCTGTGATTTTGCTGTGGACATTCATAGCAGTTTTCTTTCGATTTCTTAATGAGAAGAAGCTATTTTTATTTAAACTATAGCACAAGATCAGTGAGCTCACATCTGGCATTGCTGCCCTGTCACCGAAGTGAACGCTTGCGGCGATTGACTCCATTAAGATTTGTAACCTCTTCCCAAGGACGAACGTGGCAAACCCTATTGTAGCTCCAAAAAGCGAAAACAGCATCTTTCTGAAAGTAATGATTTCATAGCAACTTTAACTACTAACTCCGGTCCAAAAGAAGCTCGCCTGTTATATGCCAAACATTGCCAAATTTTCTGGAGACCCAGCTGCCCAGTGGTAATTCGAAAGATCAGTTGATCAGCTCTTATATTCAGCTACATCGCCTCAATGAAGGCTACAGTAGTTTGGAATCCCGAAATTGGAATTAAGGCAACGTCCCCACAAGCTCTATGGAATATCCACCAGCGAACGTGAAAGCCCACTATTTACGTATATGCATTGTAGAGAACTAGTGCGGAACTAGTCAGAAACTAGAAAGTACTGCATTTCCCTCCAGGAGTTTCGTTTGTGAGCGTAAAAGTGCTCCAGTTCCAGTGTGTTGTAACTCTGTGCCAATATTTGCATTTATGTACCGAAGTTGGCAAACAAACACATACACACATAACAACACACACATACACACGTGTATACTTCGTTATTAAGTACTTTGTTACACAATTTGCAAAATGTCAAGTTGTTCATTTATTTATTACATTTTGTGATTTTCGAAAGCGTACAAGCTGCCAAGCACTAAACAACAAACACTTATGTTTATGCTTGCACCTTCACCGCAGCCAACACCTGCTGGCAGAGCAGCGCACTTGCGTTGCCTCGAAACGCTGCTGCAGCACGGCGACGCCTACGAAATGCGCCAACAACACGAGCACCTTCCCAAACGCCCGTGTTCTTAGACAAAGCAGCGGTTGTAGACACATGAAGCGTATGTCTCTGTGTGTGCGTGTGTCTGTGTGTGTGTGTGAGTAACCACAAAACCGAGGCACTTGACGCGGTTTTAAGTTTAACCATATAGGCGACAAGGATTCGTTTAATGCGACTTTGCTTGCTTCACTTCACTTGCCAACCAAAGCTTGCCTCACTTGCCACAAGCGCACACGCACACACTCACTCGCATGCATAGTTAATGCCGCTGTACATCTGCTTGAGTGTTTGCTCTTGTGTATATGTGTGTGTGTATGCGTGTGTTGCATGCATATGTGTTATATGTTGCAGTTGCCGCTTTGCATCAATTAAATTTCTACGGCTCAATGTTGGATCCGATTTTAATTAAAATCTTCTGCAAACAACGTCATTGAACGCGCTGTTGCATCTTCAGGTGGTGGTGGCGATGGCGCAGTTTTGCCAACGCTGGTATTGCAGCTGCCTTCGGTGCTGTGGCAGCCTTCGGGTCGGGCATATAGCAGCTGCGGCAGCAACACGTCTTCATGGCGCAACTGATGTGTGGCATATATAAAATGCTGATGTGTATGCACCTGCAATTGCTTTTGCCTTAAAATTGTTGTTGCTGTGATATGTATACATACATACAACATACATACATATGCATATATATCTCTATGTACATATGTGTGACAGCGCTCGTTAGCTGCAGCTGTGGCAACAGTGCCGCCGCTCTCCAATGCCGTCTTCGCCTGGGTGGCGGCGTTGCTCTGCTGAATCCAACGCCATCATTCACCAAAAGACCGGAAATTTCACTTACTTCATTTTGTTGCAATTTCTACACAGCAGCTTTTGTTGTTGTTAGTGTATATGTTGTTGTTTATGTATTAGTAGTTTGAGTCAGTCACGGCAGCGAAACGACCGCAGCCATCTCCTGCTGCAGCATAGCAGCTAGTTGTGTGTGTATGTGTGTGGCAATGGCGCCGTAGCGACCAGTTGCTTGCAACAAGTGGTATGTGCTGCATGCCACTCGAGCCAACGTACTTGCTGGCTCTTTAGCAGCGCTGGCGGCGGCATAATTAAGTGTTGTTCAGGTTCAGGTTTTTTTGTCGTTGCTTTCTGTTGCATTTAAATTACACTTGGCGATTTATTATTTATTTCTCGCGTATTTATTCACTCGCACAGCCACTCACATAATTTCAATTTATTTCTTATATGTGTTTGTAGTTGTTGTTGCTTTCGTGTATTTAATATTTTCTGTTTACTTAATTGCATTTTGAGCTGGCGACGGGACTGCTTTTAATTGCCATAGTGTTGCCTCAATATTTTCTCTCTTAACTAAATTTAATATTATTTGAAGGTTTTATTTTTCAGATTCAAAAAACAGTCACGACATTATTGAAAATATTAAAACATCCTATATTTTTATCTAAGATTCCTTTAAAATATAATATTTCACTGAAAATGGATTATTGAAGTCCAAATTTGCCAGTGACTTGCATGCTTCACCGAACCTTTGTTTATGAGGTGTTTGAATGGCTTTGTACTTAGTACTGCCATAAGTTCTGTCACAAGTATAGGTTCAAAATTTTATACAAAATGGTTGCCTTTTATTTCCGAGCAAGCAGCACAGGCCATGCGCACCGACTCGGCTTACAAACTTAAGTTCAATGGATTCAAATCTGTATTTCCAGACAGTCAATCGTGTGCTGCTTTGAAGCCAGGAATATTGCTTTTAAGCCACCGCTGGTTGGTTTTTTTTTTGTGTGTGGTACAAGAATCTTGCTGGAAGATTCAATAGGCTCCTCGAAGAGAGTATTGTGTAACTATTTTGTCATGCCTACTAAAAAATCCTCTAGAAGTAACATAACTGGAAAAATATTGTTAGCAGACTCTGGAAAATCGGATATTGGTAGAGACCCAAAAAGAAAATTTCCAAAATCTTCTTTCACTTCGACTGCATTGCTGAGAATTTCGATCGCTAATCTGCTCATCGATAGTTGGTTGCTAGCTAGCTCTATATAAGGAAAGCAAGCACTGTGGCCAGTACTTGAGCGATGCTCACGCCGTGAAGAGATGTGATTTGAACGTCACAAGGTGACTTCGACTGTAGCTGGCTACCAGCTGGCTCTATATAAGAAACGCAGGCACCGCGCCTGGCCAGTGCTTGAGCGATGCTCACGCCGCGAAGTTATGTGATTTTAACGTCACAAGGTGACTTCGACTGTAGTTGGCTACCAGCTGGCTCTATATAAGAAACGCAGGCACCGCGCCTGGCCTGTGCTTGAGTGATGCTCTCGCCGCGAAGTGATGTCATTCAAAAGTGCTAAGGTGACTTCACGGGAGCTGGCTGCCAGCTGGCTCTCGTTTTTTTAATTTTTTCTGAACTCAGAAGCGCTGAGAGGAAAATTTGTTTACTCACTACAGCGACACCAAAATGACATGAGCTGGAAACTGAGCGTCATCTGGAGCAACGGTAAAATGATAAGAAAATACACGGTATAGAGTTCTATGTTCGCGAATATGTACTCTACTATACATCACTTCTTCGAAATGTAACGAAGGTCACGAGAGTCTAGCACAGAATATACCGAAAAATGCTAAGAAAAACAAAGTATTATACCAAAACTGCCATCCAGAACATGTGAAAAAATAACGAGACAACAATTACTGCGAACAAAAACAAATACAAACGAACACTAGCGAACACAAATGGGATAGTGAACACACATAGACGAACGCATTAAAAAAAAGGAAAACACAAAGACTATGTGCTCAGCTCGTAAGTGAAAAATAAATAATATTAATAAGCTGTGCATAGAGGAAATACGCCAATAAAAGTGTTTTGAAATACGCCATCCGCTCGGCAGCAAAAACCTGAAGCGCAGCAAAAACACTCACACGTGTGCCAAAAATATACACTTTCGCTTATTAAAATGCACGTCTGCCGCCATGTGGAGTGCCTCATACGTATGTGTGTGTGCTGCGCTTTGAAGCGGCTGTTTAGCTTGCGCTGAGCTACTGGGCCGGCGAGTGCTTTTAGGGTCTTGCTACTTCCTGCTTTGACGAGGTGTTTGGGCATGCATGTCGTGCACACGTTTCCACTTAAGCATGCTTTAATATTGAAAATCCGGTTGGCCAACAAAAAGTAAGGCATTTACTGCCATCCTTTATGCCATGTCCCACTTGTTATGGTTGTTATGGCGCACACGTTCCAGCGAATATGTGACAAGCGTATACAAAGTAAACTGTAAGTTTTTCCAAACCGCATGTTTAGTGAAGGTTCTTTCTTTCATGTTTGTAAGCAAGTGGAGTAAGTAGCTTAGTTCGGAGATGCTCAGCTAATGTATAATTGTTGTGGCTGCTATATACTACAGTCTGCTCAAACTATTTCACTCAGTTCAGGGCTTTAAATCACTCATTTGTGTATTTCTGCTTTATTCAACGGCAAACCGTTATTAAATAAGAAAAAACATTAACTTCGGTTGCACCGAAGCTAAATACCCTTCACAGGTGCATTTCTGTTAGTAACTATTTGTTCAGTTTGTATGGCAGCTATATGCTATATTAATTCGATCTGAACAATTTCTTCGATTTTCATTCGAAAATTACAAATAACTCTATATAAATAAATATGTCACCAATGTCAAAGAAATATATCTTGACAAATGTGAATTTCGGTCCTTCCATTCCTGATTGATCGTTCAGTTTATATGGCAGCTATATGTTATAGTGGTCCGATATCGGCCGTTCCGACAAATGAGCAGCTTCTTGAAGAGAAAATGACGTTTGCAAAATTTCAAAAGGATATCTTAAATACTGATGGACTAGTTCGTATATATACAGACAGACAGACAGACAGACGGAAATGGCTAAATCGACTCAGCTCAACATACTGATCATTTGTATATATACTTTATAGGGCCTCCGACGCTTCCTTCTGGGTGTTACAAACATTGTGACAAACTTAATGTTCCTTGTTCAGGGTATAAAAATAATCACCACAGCTCAATTCGAATCAAAGACAAGCACTTTGCTGCCTGAAAGCACACGCGAACACGACTTCTCATAAACAACATTTACATAATGATATTGATCAACAACAATATTTGTGCGTGTTTATGGCAAGCGCCCATTAGCTTTTAGCGCAAACCGAAGCTCGAAATACATTGCAATGCCTGTCCAAAGCATGCAAAGTCGCCATTGCAATGAACTGGCCAAGTAAAAGGGCAAAAATACTAAAATGCATTAAAACGCTTTGTAAATTTATTCAAACTTAGCATTCAGATATATGTTACTTACTATATACTATACATACGTACATAGATGGCAGCGGCTATTGCGATTTTTGGTATTGGAGGGTAGAGCATGCGGGAGTGCCATGGTTGTCGTGAATTAACGCTGAGTTATGAACCTTTGGTTGCACAAGTATTGTAACTGACTGAAATATTATATGTGGTGTATGAATAAAAGCAAATATCTGTATCATATTTTCAATATATTTGTTCGATCATGAAGCATAAACTGTGAAAAAATGCGATTTCTAATCAGGCTGCCTTGTAAACCACTGTAACTGATATCAGGGAGCATAAAGTAGGTGCACGCTGAAGCCAGCATTTGTGTCTCACGTTTATGCACACAGATATTTCTACATTAAGGTGTGCGTTATTTTTCAAGTTGATTGAGCAAGTGCTTTATTTTTTGTTTAGAACAAAAATTCTTTTCTCATAGACATATCACATGTTATGATGTTTTGCATTAAGAAGGTTAAGTTAGAGCTATAAGGACTTGATATTCTAATACCAAATTTAATGCTCTACAAAAAAGACTTGAGTAATTTTTTTCGTAGAATAATTCTTTATAAAGTTATGCACCCTTGAAGTTATAAATTAAATGACCTGAGTATTCACAGAAGTGCCTCATAAAATGTTACTCATACGACACGGTGTACTGGTATATGAATATATGTATATGATATCTATATTGCCCATACGACATTTTGCTATATGAATACACTTCATTTGATGCATAATTTAGACTCAATTAATTACTTTTAAAGCCATGTTTGTATGAAAAAAATTATTAAAACATTTTTTCTCGAATATAAATTTTTCAAAGCAGTAGATTGATTCGCTTTTGAGATCAAAATTTGGATATTTGGATATTTGATATTCTAATATCTAAATTAACACTATATGAAAAAGTTCTGAATAATTTTTTTCGTAAAAATATGTGTTAAAATATTATACATTGTTAAGTTATAGATTAAATGACAAGTGCCTTAACAAATTATGTTGCTCATACCACATGGTGTACTATATGAATCATCTACTTTTGATACATAATTTTAGCTGTGTATATTTTTTAAAGCAATGCTTGTACGAAAAAAATTATTCGGACCTTTTTTGTAGAGCGGAAAATTTTGTATTCGAATATTAGTGTTTTAAGGCAGAAGATCGATGTGCTCTTGAGTTCAAAATTTTAGTGCAAAGTCTCAAGACATTTGATTAAAAATTTTGGAAAAAGTAAAATGTTTTAGGCACACTTTAAATTGAAAATATACAGTTTGTTTTCGTTATGCCTCTTTCTTAGGACAAAAGCTACAACTTTAAGCTCCATTTGTAACAAAAAATAATCAACTTTGGCAATAAGGAACACCTTAATGCTCTTAAACTACAACATATCTACACATAAGCACTTATGTGCATAGCACAGCACTTAGTTGCACATTAGTGTTTGAATGCTAACAAAATCCAGGCGTGTGCCACACACATGCACATACGAGTCCAGTTTAATGCAATACAATTATACCCGAGTCGTGTGCATTTCGGTTTGCATGCTAATGTAATTTTGTAGCGCATTTAAATATCTCTATCTCCGATACAAAAGTCTGTCTCGGACATGCATGCTAATGCTTTTAATATGCATGTAGCTTTGAACAGGATGTAGAAAATCATAGCGTAGAGTATTTGTGACTATTTATAGGTCAATCGTAGACGCAAAAGGCTGCAATTTCGTTTTGAATCCAGCTGTGTGTGTATAAATGACATATACTGGATATGAAATTTTAAACTCATTTATTCAGAATGTATATCTTGGCTATACTCAGCACAAATGGTATCAAAATAGAGGGTGGAAAGTATTTCATTAGTAGTTGATGATTTTTTTTTTGTGATATCAACACAAAGTCATGCATAAATTTAGTACCAAGGACATGATACACTAACCGAAAGAGATGGATGCGCATCTGTTTTATGGTCTGAATGAAATCTGGCCTGTCGGGCCTTATAAATACTTTGTTGCTCACACGAAATGGTGTACTATATGAATACTCTATATTTAATGCATAATTTTAACCGACTTCGCAAATTCGCTTACACAATTTGAATGATCTAGAAAAATTGTCAAAAGGTGGGACAGAAAACAGTTAAAAGGGGTGACTAGCTGATTTTTTTTTACCTTTGGCTTTAATAACCACTCCAACGGCTGCACAAGAAAGGTTACTTAACCTCCCATCAATCGACATTGATGTGAAGAGCTCTGTATCTGCAAGATAGGGGCTTTAGGTAAATTCTCTACAAGAACCTTCGGTCATAGCTAAATTAGTAAAGAGTTGGTGGATAAAACAGAGAACATACTCACACGCTTTATTTTTGAGAGAAGGTTCTCATTAGAAGAATATGGATGGTGCCGAAGCATGCGGCTCCAGCGAAAATTACAGTATTTACATAGAAGTATCAAAAAATGACTAAAATAGTGATCGCTGGAGTCTACTGCTTGGTGCTAGATCTTAGACGACCCTTCAATCGTCCGGAATACTGCACTATCTTTCAGGTGGAAGTGCTTGTATTCAAGAAACTGCTGAGCGCCAATAATGCAGGGAGCGAGATAAAAAACAGAAATATATTTTTATGTAGCCAAGCGGCAACTAAAGAAAAAATTGTATACCATATTACGTCAGAGAATGTCCTTCTCAAAGGATAAGTATATTGTGGGTTCCGGCCCACAAAGGAATTCGGGAAAATGACATCGCTGATGAGATTACCGAAAGCGTCATCCGTCTATCTACCTAACCAGTACAGGAAATTCGGAAGCCACAAAAAACATATACAATAAAATTGCGGAAAAGGCTCCAAGATAGAGATAAATGGTCTTAAGGGTATGCAAAAGTCCCGAAGCAAACTCCAAGCAGTTTACTCAGGTGGTAAGGATTACAAAACGGTTATTAGAATAATGAATGGTCACATGTCAGCCGGATTTGCTTTAGTAACGCTGATACATTCAGGAGATACATGAAAGTAAGCAGGAGAGAGTCGCTGGAATAGCTGCTTTGTTTCTGTTCAGCACTATCTAGGTTCAGTACTAAATATCTGAAATCTACCATGTTTTAAGTGACCAGCTAATATATAAAAATCAGATATCAAACCACTCCTCCAGTTCACTAAAAGCTCTGACGGACTGTGTGCTGAATATTTTGGTCATACTGTATGGCTTATGGCTAACCTTGCCATTTGAAAGTAATGTGGTAATGACTTATTAATAGAAATGTGTGCATCCCTTGCCCCAACGACCTTCACGAGCTGTTCTTGTAGCAAATTTTACATCAGCAAACTCCATTCGCCATAAACAGGAGCCGCTAGTATTGACTTGGATACAAGATCTGGTCTATAAGGTGAATGTATTACATTCTGCGAACTATACTCCAGCAGCTATTGGCTTCTTCTATCGATGTGTCTAGTCTGGCATTGTCTTTGCGGAATACAATTTCTATTCTATAGGCCAAAGCTGATCGGTTAATCGCCTGATTGATTAATCGCATAGTAATACTTTCAGACGGTTGTAGCTAGCTCGACTCCTTGCCAACAGAAGGCTAATTAAACCTTTTTGACCATTAATCCGATTCGATTGAGATTCCACCTCGATCATATTCACTTGACGTTGTTAGAATTGAGCCAATTTTCATTATTAGTAACCATCCGCTTCGGAGTTGAGTAGTTTTATAGCGAGTTACATAAAGAAATACAGTCCAGAATCTAAACGGCTTTTTTGCTAAGTTTAGCTGGAAAATTGCTTCTATGAAATCCGGACTCTCTATGGCTTAACCCGTTCGGACTTATAGCGTTGTCCTGATGGAAGACGATGCCCTTTCTGTTGATCAGTTCTGGTCGTTTTGCTTCAATCTCATCAGTTGTTGACAGTAAAATGTAGAATCAACCGTTCGGCCAGGCTGGAGCAGTTCATGAAAGATGATTCCTTTCCAATCCGACCAAGCACTTAGCATAACCGTTCGAGGCGTCAATCCTTGCTTTGTTACTATTTGTTGAGCTTCACCACGCTTGGATCATGATCTTTTTCGTACATTATTGATCAATTTTCCGCCTCCTGTTACCGTTCGCTTCAGAAATGGTCGATTTCATTTCGTTTCAGCAAAGAATCCCAGTTGTTAATTCGGTCCATTGTGGTACCCACACATCGGGCTTCATTTTGTAGCCAGTAATGCTAACAAATGAGCGGCTTCTTAGGGGAAAAAATAACTCGAGCGGAACTTCGGATGGATATCTCAAAAACAGAAGGACTAGTTCGCCTTTATACAGAGGGACAGAGAGATGGATATGACTATACTGACTCAGTTTGCAATGTTGATTATTGATACGAGTATGTATATTGTGTAGGATCTCCGACGTAAGTATTATCTAAAGTGTTAGAAACTTAATTTACTCTATATAGGGTATAATATTGGGTTTACTTTTACTAGGACTCATATAATTGCAGTAGGTTCAATATTTGCTATATATTTACAACTGTAATAGATGTACAAAACTTAGCATATCAGCATTGCCAATTATTATCAAGAACTCAACGCAAATCGGCCAACTGGAAGTACATAAATTATCTTTAATTTAACAAACATTGTTTTGTTGGAAAAGTTTCTCCGACCGATAACCAGAAAGCAAGGCTCTATTATAAGCAACGTAAAGGCTTTAACGTATGCATAAGCAATTTACACATATACACACAAGCATACATAACTGTTGGTGTAGAACATTGCAGCGTGTGCTGGTACAAAAATAGACATTCATGCATGACCAAGTTATCAACGCGCTGCCTCATAGTCTCATACTCGGGTGAAGCAACGATGTGAGCTCCCCCAACGTGCCGCAAAAGCTTTTTAATATTATTGCATTGCCGTTGATTATAGCTGAGCAGTTGTGCGCCGTTGTTGTTATTGTAATTACTTACTCAGCGATTCACTTTAGATAACTAGTTGGCGTTAAGCGCCATTAAAACGCTTTGATTCATTTATATATACAAATACATATACAAGCATATATGTAGCTGTAAATACATATAGACACCAGCACATTCACTTTGTGTCAGATAGTCGTAAATCAAATTGTTAACTAGACGCGTCGGAAGTTACATGAAACAGGATGTGCAGAATGGCGGCAAAACGCCGAAGCAACGAAACGAAAACATCGCATACACTCCTTCGTGCTGCGAGTGTCAGAGCAGCAAAGCGGCGCATGTTGACGTTATTAGAATTGTCTGCTGGTGGATAAGTTGGTTATACACACTTATAGTATTAAAAATTATGAAAATTGCGGATATGTGATGCATATAAAAGCATTACCCCACCGCAAGAAGAAGATCCTTTCGCTATATACCACTTCGGTAACAGGAAGGAAGGCAGTTTCGTGTGTATATAGAGCGCAGTTGTGAGTATAAATATCACACTTGTGGTGGTTTAAGTGAAAAACGGATTTTGGGGGTCTCAAGCTGAGGTGAGAATGCTCGTCTACTTTGTATCTCTAATTAGCGTTGTTGCCAACTAAGTGGTTTAAGTTGAGTCCGCAGTTATTTGGAAGGAATTTTTTGTCTTTTCTTGATTGGCTCAAGAGAAGTCAATCCTTTCCAAAAGAACTAGTTCACACTTTTCCCACTTATTCCATTTGGTAAATGGGCTTTGAGTTTTTTTAGAGTTAAGTCTTTTCTTACGACTGAAACTTACAGGGTTCGTCCGAAAAGTATAATAATAGGACCAAATCGATTTGAAAAAATTTATTGAACCAATCGTTACAATTCTTTAAAAACTTTCAAAATAGACTTCTTCTATGTCGATGCAGTGCTGCCAGCGCGATTTCCCATTTCCAAGCATTCTCTCAAGGCATTCTCCAAAATAGCCTTGAGAGCCGAGTTGCATGCCGATTGGATCCTCTCTGTCGGCTCAAAATGCTTGCCTTTTATCGGCCTTTTCAAGCAAAGAAACAAAAAAAAGTTCAAAGGCCCACATCTGGGCTGTAAGGCGGCTGCGGATGCATTGGGATCCCGTCCTTGGTTGGGTAGCTGTTCACAAGAAAGGCGGTGTGAGCCGGGGCGTTATCGTGGTGCAACTTCCAATCGGCTGCGAAAGCTTGTCCGACCCGATTGAGCCTTCGTTTGTGTCTCTTGAAGACTTCCGCATAAAACTTGGCATTGACGGTTTGTACAAGAGGAAAAAATTCATGGTGGACGATACCTTTGATGCCTTAAAAGACAATGGGCATCATTTTCACTTTGGATTTGATCATTCATCCCTTTTTTTAGCGAAGAGATGACGGCGTGTGTCACTCAGAAGATTCTCGCCTCTTTGTCTCGGGATCATACTCAAATATCCGTGACTAGTCAACTGGGATTACGTTCGCATTGTATTGACATTCTCGATATTAATTTCGCTTAACCTCGACTGCTGCTTTTATGCGGATGCCAGTCAAGCGACATTCTGGTAATACTGTTTGGAGTTTTCCTCAGAAAACGTTCTATTTTGCGTCATTTTCTGTATTTTTTTTTGCTTCAGTGCTGATTCCTCTTTCGCTGAACTCCATGGTAGTTGATTGCTTTATAGTTTTGATGCGGAAAGTGCTGCAGATGATTCGTAGAAACTCATTGACGAACGCTTGTAGCCTCTAAGAGATGAAGTTCGATACCAGCCGTGTTTTAATGCCATACATCAGCGTCGACAAGGAGTAAGTATGCTGAGATTTGCGTTCCTGAAAATATGCAAGCTTGTCCATAGCGAATGTAGCTGTCCATATGCCTCACTTGCCTTGTTGGTTTTACAGTTGGCATTGACTTTGCTCCATCGTCGGTTGTTATACTGCTGCTGAGGCAGCAGAAGCTTTCAACGAGCATGATTTTATGATTGTCACTTTTTAAATGGCTTCTGCTGGAGAGATTGACCCTCATGGGCTTTGTTTTTGCGATGTTTATCTCAAGTCCGTCGAGTGAAGAGTTTGAGCGATGGTAAAGTGGAAGGGCGCTGGAAAAGAAAAGGTTAAAGAGAGTGAGGGCAGCAGCACCGCCAGCATAGAGGCTGATTTTTAATAACTTTTACTATGTTGATCTTGTCTTTAAGTTCCAGCATATTCCTAAAATATGCATATTAAATATCTTCTTCACGAATCTCTTTCATAAAACAAGATGAAATAATTATCACGTTTGAGTTTTGTACGCAGAGACAAGCATTTCGAGGCATTTGTCTATATTCCTAAGACACTGAATGACTAGACTCAATGAAAGCAAACTAGTGATCTGAAAAGAGGTCAAACCCGTGTGGCAGACACCGCCAACGCAAATATTGCTGGTGTCAGCTGCGTGCATAAACCATATGAATCAACAACAGGTATTTGCGTTGTGGGCTCAGACGGCTGGATCGCCAGTAAAATAATGCTAAAGGGATGTCAATGCTCTTGTGCGTTGAGCACCTTATATTACAAAATAACTATGTACATACACACATACATACAAATGTCTCTAATTGCAACGTCATTCTCTTGGTTTTGGTGAGTTGAAGACAGCTGATGCCTGCATGTGCATACGCATCTTTACTCGGCAGTTAATGGGGCTTCTGCTCACGCTACATTTCGAAATTATTACCTCTTTGATTGCCCTTCCAACTCACCAGCTACCAGCTTGCATGACAGGCCGTTGCTTGCGTGTGTGCATATTAATGTCTTATATGGTAGACGACAGGAATTAAGTGGCCACCGCCGCTCCACCGACCGCCGCTTCAACTGTCGACCGTGTGGGCACCGCTCTTGTGTTTGCGTTGCGCATCAAATGCACAATTAATTATGCATTCAAATGGAACCACAAATTTATGTCTTCCGGTCAATTTGTGTGTGAATATGTTTGCAAGACCCAAAACACACGCGACGATATAATAAAGCAATTGAGTGTACATATGTATACTAGTACACACCTAGTATGTATAATATGAACGTCTGACGGCTTAAGTTGCTATTTTTGCGATTTGCTACAGTAAATTATAAAACCGTTAAATTAAATTGCCATTATATATGAGAAAGGGTAGCAAATGGGTCAGGTAGTGAAGGGGTACAAGACGAAATATCCCTTGTTATCAAATCAGAATAATTTCTTTGGAGATAATACCTTGGCCTTATTTAATGAATCGTGAAAAGTTTCCTGACGATGTCCTTTCAAATAAAAAAGTTTTCCTTACCAGGGTACGTATTCGATCGTTCACTTGTACGACACCTATATGCTATAGCGATATTATTTCGGCGGTTCGGACAAATAAAAACCTTCTTTGGGAGAAAGGGACGTGTGCAAAATTTCAGATCGATATCTCAAAAACTGAGAGGCTTGTTTACCTATATATAGACTTGTATACTATATATAGATTGATAAAGTCGTTGGAGAAAAACTGGAAATTTCTCATTTTCGTGCATAAGGTTTTGGACTATGTTGTGCCAGAAGGCAAAGTCCTTTTTAATAAAATGAGAGTTAAAATATCCAAAATTCAGTCCTCAATACTCCCAAAAGTTCTTATTTAAAGTAGGAGATTAGTATATACTCGTACATATCTGATTCCCGAATTTTAACCATTTTTTACGAAATAATAAGACAATTTGATGACTCATGTGGCGTTCGAGAGAGTATTAGATATATTCGGGTTTACTTGAAGAACTAGGAACTTTTATATAGGTAATAACTTATTTACTTTAGCAAAACTTGTCTTCTTGGCACTACAACGTGAGACGGTCTGGGCCGAGAACACAAAAATCTCTCCAGCTCTTATCTTTGCGAGGCCACGCCTGTCGAACATTTGAACAGATCGGTATGCATTGGTCCTTTCATTAGATCTGTGGGCGGTTTTCTTTCTTTTGTCTAATGGTGCTTTTCGCTGAACATCATTTTCCATGCGAAGCTCTAACCAAACCATTTTGTTAGGTGCTTAACAATACTGATGACGCTATAGAGCTCATACACTTTTGGTTTTATCTTTTTCGATAATCATCGATCACGCAGACGGCTTCAAGGATCTTGCGGAGGACAGTTTTCTCAAATATTCTAAGTGCTTTCTCACTTCTGTTAATCATCGTTGGTGTTTCTGCGCCAGTATATAGCAGCCTTATATAGCATAATTTGGTTTCGAGATAGGGCTCTGCATAACAAACGCCACCTTATCCCTTATAAGTATCTGTTGGAAAAAAGAATTCTGTGTTCAATTTCAAATCTTGTATTGCTGTTGAAATTCAGGCTGGTTTCTTGACATACAAAGTCATTAGATTTTTCAAAGTTATGTTGCTAACAGTGAGGTAGTTCTGAAGACGTGTGGGGTATTTGTGTGTGGCCTCGTAGTGGAAGGGCTCGCAGAGGTCCCTCGCGATTGTGACGGAGCAGCTAATTGTGCTCAACGTCATTTTGCATTTTAAGAAAACTCGTTAACTAGTTTTTCTGACGGAAAGTATAATTAGTTGGAAAAATTAATCGTTAAACTTCAACTTATTTACAGAAGACTGTTTTAGCGGTATAAAAAAGTCTTCCAAGAATGCACAAATTTAGTAAAATAACATAACAATTTGGCACACAAATCTCGTAAACTTCCTCAGATGGAGGAAGTGCAAATAACAACTAATGATAAATTGTATAATGTAAGTATGAAGTAAGAGAGCATATCACAGGCTAGCAGTCACCTTTTTCCTTCCACCTCATTTATATGCGAACTTTCTAAAATTCAATACACATACATTCTTAGTGATAGCATAGAAGTACAATCGCCTCTGTATGCGCTTGTGTGTGTGGCAGTGAGCATGTAAATCATTTTGCGACTGTCATTCGAATTACATTTTTCAATTCCGGTATTTATCTGTGTACAAATCAAAATCATTTGAATCTGACATTTGTGGTTCTGGTTGCGGTTACGCCTCGCCAGCAAACAAAAATGACACATTTTACAAAACTCACACAGAGAGTGTGCAGACACACCTACATATGTGTGTGTGTGCTTGGCTGCAAAAAAGCTTGTGTGAGTGTGTGTGTTGGTGCAGGTAAACGACAGATATGAGTTTGCATTTTAAAAGGAAATTCAGTTCTGTGGAAGGCGTTGACATTGAAGGCCATGCCAATATTATGCAAAAGTACACGAACCGAGTGAGAGAGAGCAAGCATAAGACACAGAGAGTGGAAGTGGAGTTAAAGTTATAAAGGAAATACCATTGATAAATGCCAAATCCACATGCTGTGTTAAATTAAAGTAGAAATTGGTTATTTGGCAATTGATTTAATGGTTTTTATAAAGATATTAGGACATTTGGAATTTATTTTCATTTTTGTGTTGTAATATTTTTGCGGTTATTTATCAAGATCTTTGGATTAGATAATTTATATTTTTTTGTCATTGAAATTATTATGATTGCATTTCAAATATTCAAATCGATTCGTCGAAATAGTAAACTATAATTACCGAGATTTCTTAGCGTAAAATTATATGGTGCAGAATCACAAATATTAGAAGCTTGTTCGAGTATTAAGAGAGCATTATACAGGAAAGCGTCTCTGGATCTTGCCAACAAGACCAAATTTGAAACTATTCTTTATCCGAAAGCAATGACAAAGAGCTATGGTGATCGGATAAATAAATAATTCCGACCAGATGCATCGTGCATTCGAAAGAAATGTAAAGCTGTAGTAGTCCGATCTAAACAATTCCTTCGGATATTGTTCCATTTCGTTGGAAAACAATCCGTGATAAATTTTGTCTAGATATCTTGTTAATTAAAAATGTACTTTGATCGTTCGGTTTGTATGACAGCTATATGCCATAGTGATCCGATATCGAAGGTTCCGACAAATTGGCAGCTTCTTATGGAGGAAACGATGCTTGCGAAATTTCAGATCGACGTCTTAAAACAGAAGCACTAGTTTGCGTATATACCGACAGACAGAATGAACATAACTAAATGGATTCAGCTCGAGGAGTATGTAATTGGCGTAAGAGTAGACGCTAAGCTTTTACTAAAATCTACTACATATTGAAAAAAAATAAGCTATTAGTATAATCTGTCGGGAATATTGCTGCGAAATGCGCTGAATGGCTCATGGAAGCTGGGCATATGAAGAAGTCCAAACAGGAACTCGCCAAATTCTCTCCTCTTCAACTGCTTTCCTGCAAATTTGGACCACTGCATTACGGAGACTATTCGTGGCGGCTTTCTCTCAACTCACACACCGACGGGGAATATGTAGATGTGGAGATTACACTGGAGCTGGTGCGCAGTGATCTTGTTCACGGATGGGTCGAAGTTAGAATCAATAATTCTCAATATTAGCTTTAGGCTTCAGGCTACGGGACAACTGTAAAGTTTTTCAGGCAGAAGTCGTTGCGGTGGCGGTTCAGTATTGATATGAAGTAACGCAGGTGTGCTTTTATTCCCATACCAGAGTGCCTGAGTTGGAAATACTATAAAGTTACTTCGTTATCAGACTCGTTTGCTGGCAACTGCAAAGCTGATGAGCTAACCACTGTATCCTTCTCTTCTTCCATTTACATTGGAAAGGGGCCCAGTTGAATATCCATTAGCATGTTGTGTTCTATCGCTGGAGCAATGGAGTTCGTATGTTCTTAGCTGGCGGTCTCATGTACGACTGTATGACCCTTATGGCCTAGATCCGAACGCAGGAGATCTTCCAAATTACTTGCCTTTAGCAAAGTTCATCTTACTGAGCGGCACTTTGGTTAGACTAAAAATCTTGACGGGAGAAATCTTGTCAAAGTTTTATGGAGAAGTGTGATGTGGACATAGGTTGAAGCAGTCTACCTTCGGCGAACTAAGAGCCATAAAAAATAGTCTCGATTTGTGAGGGTCTTACGATCAATTTTATAGAATTTTTGGATAACACTACCGATCGCCGTTCTATACTGTACTTACGAGATCCATGCTAGGATTGACATCATCTAATGAGACATTGACATACGAGGTATGACAATTATGTAATGAGACTGATTCCATAAAAACCGTTTATTTGAAAATTATTCTACAACTCTGCCACCCCCTTCAAAGTAGTCACCTTGGGCAGCTATACAGCGATTCCAGCGCGTTTTCCATGCTTCGTAACATTTCTGGAACGTTTCGACTGGGATGTTCGCGAGTACCCTCGTCACGCCGCCTGGATGTCCGTAATCGACTCGAAATGGGTTCCTTTGACCACCGATTTTGTTTTAGGAAACAAAAAAAAGTTTTCCCCGGTGGAACGAATTCTTTGTGCGGCTGTTGCCAACACGGAGATCAAAAAAGGCCAAATACTGGGACACGCTGAGGGCGGTGTGGCACGGCGCGTTGTCCGAATGAAGGATCCAGTTACGAGCGATGTCATTGTGAGCTTTGGCACGACTAAGAGCACTATTACCATACACTCTTACAATTTTAGCGTATGTTACCGAAGCTGTTTCGCCCAATCTGGCGCAAAATTTTATCGCGACGCGTTGCTCTTGATTTCGTTTTTCCATTTTCGTGACGAGCACTACAAACACACGTCTACTCAACTTGACGGAGCAGGCGAACTAAACAAGGTAGAGTGATGGTACATATATCAGTGAATAGGGGAGGGATGATGGAAAAAAAGAAAGGGAATATCATTGTCAACCTCGTAGCTCAGCGAATTAAGATACAGCGACTACGCTGGCTAGGTCATGTCGTACGAATGGATAAGAATACTCCAGCTCTGAGAGTACTCCCCACAGTAGAGGACGGGTCAAGCAGAGGAAAGGAAAGACCACCGCTACATTGGAAAGACCAAATGGAGAAGGACCTATGAAAAGGAAGAACGTGGCGAGCCATTGTAACCTCGGCAATAACAGCGTAAGCAATATCATGTCAATAAAGAAGAGAAGAAGGTTTTTATGTATAAGTACGTGAGCTATATGTCGTAAGAGTCGAATCTGAATAACATATTCAGTGAAAGAAGCATTACCTTGGATAATAATCCATTCCGAATTTCAATGAAGACAATTTGGCATAAAAAATGTTCCATAAAAGGACTTTATTTTGATGAAAAACAGTTTTTATGGCAGCTATATGCTATAGTGTCGATAACAGTGATTCCGGCAAATGCGCACTTTGTTGAGAGAAAAGAGCGTGTTTATAACTTTCTAATTGATACCTTATAAACTGAGGGGTTCGCTTATATTCAGGCAGACGTGCATATTGACATGGCTAAATAGACTCAACTCGTCGGCTTCTGGTGAAAGCATAACAAAATTTTGAAAATTTAGTTGAAAAATCATTTTATTTCAATAACCACTCCAATCGCACTGCCCACAACCAACACCAAACAAGTTGCAATTCTTAAATGCGGCAATCTTTGTAAGCCAAAAGACAATAAACAAACTGTGTTGCTGGCAAAGTGTCGAGAAAACAAAAACAAAAACAAAATAACACAAACGAAACGGCATAAACACAAGGTGATTAATGAATTTCTCAGAACTATACATATAATTTGTAGACTTATCTGGCTGAAGTGATCACCTAGCCACTCTGCCATTTAGCCGTTGCAAGCGAAAGCAGGCACACATACACATACTCACACAAGTGTTGCTGAAATATTTAAGGAATTGTGCAACTCTTACGCCAAATCACTTTCACACAACTGTTGTGGCTGTTGCCACAAAATGCTGCATGCCACACTCGAACGTCTGTAGCATGTGGGTGCAAATACTTGCAACAGCATATCCTTGGTGCATGCGGCAATGACAAAGTGCACACACAAATAACCATAAAAGAAACTACGTTGCACGTGATTCGCCTGTACTCGTGTTGGTGTGTTCGTGTGTGTTTGTGAACTAATATGCCTGTGCATCTCGGCAAAGTTACAGTGTCTGCCTCGCATGCAAATGCCCCTTGGCCACAGTTGCCACAGCAGCCGTGTTGTATGTTGTCGTTAGTGCAATGTTATATTGTCGCCTGCTGGGCATTGTTGTTGCTGTTGTGTTGACAGTGGCAATGAAAGCTTGCTCATACTGTTATTATTTCAGCTATGATCAAGCATGCAATCGAAGGTGTTGCTGTTGTTGGTTTTGTTGCCCCATGCATTCGAAGCAGCAGCTGCGGCTCAGTTAGGCACTTGAAAGTACTGTTACTCACATGCTGCATTATCGGCTACTTTAACTGGCTACTAAAACGAAATGTTAGCATTTTTGTGCAATCCACGGCAGAGATGAGAGCAACAAGGACTCTGTGAGAACACGCAGTGTGTAGGAGACGCTTTAGACTTGATAGGTGAAGAAAAGTGAAGTGTGCGTTTATCATGCTGTGAAAAGTGTCCCAAAGGAATTTATATACTAAATGGTTTTCATTTTGAGGTTGCCTACTTTTTTAAAGAAAAACACACATTAAAAAAATCAAATTTATAGACAATGTTTACTATCCTTCGAAAGAACATTCTTTAGCATTTATTTTCTGACGATGATCTCTTTCATATGTTGGGCTCCGCTACGTCTCAGATGCTCTTGAATCTCTTCAGGTTGCTCTTCGTTCCAAATGCGCCAATTTTGCTTATTTACATACCCATTGAGCCGGAAATGGGCCGCATAGCTCAACAAAATTTGGATCGAAAACGTCTGATCTTCTTCGAATTTAGGCAAAATGAGATCATTATTTGGAAGTTATATCTAAGAAGCTCGTATGACAGTTCCAAGTAGATCGGTCTAGTCGTTTCGGATAAGTTTTCATCAACAGCCCTGAATTCCAAGAAATCGAACTTCACGGACACATCATGCTTATTTCAAAGCACTTTTGTTTCCTGCCTGACTGTAAGTCTCCTACAGTATCCAAGATTCAGCAGTAGAGACCTTCCTCGATATCGTGTAAATTTCAGCAACGTTTTTCCGGAAGCTTAATCAAACCTTAAGCATGGAATTTTCCCACCACGCTGCGATAGAACAATCAATGCGGAAGATATTAGTGCGAGGGCAGTACGAAATGTAAGTAGCGTCACCCCACAAAGAGTTCCCTCGTCACTTCTCTAGGACATGGTAGTTATGATCTTCTGGAAAAGCTTGAGGAAGTTGACTGCCGGGTGATTGTCTACACAGATAACGTAACTCTCATGGTTTGGAAAAATTTCTGAATACCGTGTTTGAGCCAATTCTAGTGGTATCTTAGCAAGCAACATAGATTCTAATAACACTGAACTAGTTTTATTCACTGGGAACTAAAAAACCCCGGAAACGCTTCTAACAATAATGGGCCTATTCACTTTGCTGGCAATATTAGGGACGTAGAGCTCTTCGAAACCCAACATGGAGCAAATAGCAGGGAAAGCAACGATTGGATTAATTGGTAAAGGGTGGGCTGCTTATCAAAGATAGTTCTTTGGTTCAATGAAACAATAGTTAAGTCTTTAATGTTTTGCGTGATTTTGGTGTATTGGAAGGCGCTGGGAAGAGCACACTGTCGAAAACCGTTCGTCAGCTCAAGTTTTCAGCTTCTTGAACACTGCATACTCTTTCAAGTGAAAGTGGAAGTAGAAAAAGTGGAAACAGCTGTCATAAAGGCGGGAATAGTTCTGCTGTTTCGAAGCCCAGCCTGGTTCAAATGACTATCCAATCCAATAGTAGGGTAGCGCTTTACAAATAGATAATATCCAACTTCAGTATTTATTCGTCTGACTACATAAAGGACTGAACATAACAGTTTGAGCATGGTACTCCGTGCTGAGATATCAGCCATCTGACTTAACCTAATTTTGAAAACAGCGTTTCGAAAACAACTGTACATAAGTAATGTGTTGAGATCCCATTAAACGGATTTAAACAAATCTGTTAAATGCACTCATATCTCCGTAACCAACTGCTGGATCAATTTCAAATTTTCAGAAAACATTCTAAAATATATATACACTGGATTTCTGGAGTAATCCAATTATGAAATTCACATGTAGATATAACCTTACAAGTAAAACTAAGAATTTCCTTACCTTGAGAGTAAAAGTTTAGGACAATTATTTTTATGAAAAGGTTCATGTGTCCACCTGGGTTTCATGCACTTAAAGCACTTTAAAGATACTCATGTTTTGGTGCACATTTGTGCTTCAAGTATAACAGAGTTGCATTTATGCCTCAAAGCTACACACATGCACACACTATAAATGCTTACCACAATTTGTTGGGCAATGTGAACGCCAAGTTTACGTCAAGAATAAGATAGTCTTATCTGTGTTATGGTTACTTTCACTAAGTGGGGGGAGATATTCCGTTCAAATGGTCGATTATACATGTAAGTTGAGCGCCTTTTGTAAAATGAATCTGTGGTACATTCCACGCTAGAAGAAGGGTGTGAGGAAACAGGTTTTGCTACAAGTGAAAGTCTAGTGGGAGACTAGTTAGAAAGTGGTGAAATTTTCAGTTAGTTATTAGATAAAGAAAATTAGAAGCCTGTAATATTAAATAGTTTTTGCACTTAGAGCGAAAAAGGAATTCTTGATTAAATTAAAATTTATAAAAGATGTTTTCTGAAGCACTGTTACTATGAAAGTCAAGCAACTAATACTAATTCTAGGAACATTTGATCGTTTATGTTTTAAAAGCGTACTTCAAAGTCTTTCTCAGCTAAACAAAAATGCAAAAATTTCATATTTGAAACTTAATTAAAATAGTTTACATACTTCAAGTTATTCTTACTTCAACATACCTTCAACCATTCGCCGAATAGTCTAACCGAAACTTTATACAAAAGTAAAGGCTTTGCTTACCTTTTTCAATTTAGCATTGAATTGGCCAGACAAGTGTGTAAGCATTTACTTTTATGTGTATTGCTGTCCTCATGTGTGTGGCTTTGCTGTAAGATAATGGCACTTTTTTGCTTATTAGCAATTATGTTTGCAGCCTTACGTAAGTGCAGCACTCTTTCTTCATTACCTCTTTGAAGGGCACTTAGCCTTGCTGCATGCCTGCTGCCAGCTACTCTTCAAGTGCTACTTTACGGCTGTAAAGATAATTTTGCTCTTACGCAAAGAGTTAGTTTCGACGAAATAAATGGCTCGGAAAAATTGTTTTCTGAAACACATTTCAGCAAGTTGTATACATATGTATGTATGCCGGCATGTTCGGGCTGAAAGGTATGCAAGTGCTGCCACTGGGAAGGTTGAATGGAGCGGCATATGCGCAATGAAATAAAAATGAATGTAGAGAAGTACAGTTTGAAGATATGAGAATAAAATCATTGAAGTTTATATTAAGATAGTTAAACCGTTATGCAATATTCGGTTACTATTGCAAACGTATATGTTGTTTGAATAATAATTTATTTAATCGAGAAATTTGAAATATCTACTGCCAAACAGACTTGTTCTGTAAATAACTGACAGTGGAGTCAGCAATAAGGGTCATTTGAAGATACTTAGTTTCAAACTCGGTTATAATCGCATAAGCGATGTCTATGCTAATAAAAACGAAGAAGAAGATACTTAGCAAGTTTCAGATTCTACCTAATATCGCCGCTTTTCCTAACCCTATAGAATTGAACTTAAATTCGATCCCCAATAATGCTTTCCTGTGCAGAGAAGCGTGGAAAAGGGATGACATTGACCGGAACTCAGGTATAAGCATGTATACAGATTTTCCAAATTAGATCATCTAGTGGAAGATTTTTAAGCAAAATTAGATACCAAATCGTCTTTCATCTCGCCTTCCGTCTACCGAACTACTACAGTGTCCCGCAAGGAGAAATTACAGCAAGCATTTCTGCCGACAAGGAGTGTGCTCAGAAAAAGCCACATACACTTTTAAAGATAATCAGGCGCCTTGGAAATCACTAAGGCCGTTTAGGGCTTCGTCGAATACAGTTAAAAGATGCTTTGATCTCTTGGTGGACTTATCATCATGTATCACGACAAACCAGCAATGGAATCGAGTTTTGGTTCGTTGTCTTACTTGATGGAGTTCAGTTCCTAGGTCCAAGAGAAGTAATCATTCTTTATGTTGCCTGCGCTTGACACCAATTTTAGTCGACTCTGCGGCCTCACTATCGATATCTCTTCCATACTGCGCGGACCCCAGATGCTTACAGCGTAGTCTGGGCAATGTGGGACAAGTGCAAAAGAGATACTCCACTGCTTTCCTGGGGTCAAGCTCTACACATCTTGCAGTATTCTCGATCTATCAGTCACATCCAGTTAGAATTCCGATTATTTTTCTACAGTTTCTTCTATCGAGTGGCAATAGAAATTTTGTGTACTCCCAATCTAGAGCTTTGCCCACGACTTTTGCAATTTTGGACCCAGGTAGCTTGTTCCTTCGGGTTTTTAATTTTCTTTACCATGAACAAAATGTTTCTGTCGAGATCGTCGTATGGACAATGCATGTGTTTCTCAATGTTGTTCACGTTTTCGGATGTTGGCCGTACAGCATTCTTGGCAATCTCGTCCACTATTTCATTGTCGTCGATATCTTTGTGTCCTGGAACCCAGTAGAAGTGAAGTTGGTTACTTCTGGCAACTATTTACACTGCTTCCCAAGACACTTCTGACCGATATGCGATACGAGGTTACTGCCTGGAATGCTGGTTGTCTGCCTACGTAGGTGTTAACTCTGGAATTGCCTGCATTAGATGCCACCTGCGCTACTTTTGAAATAGAAAGACCTCAGCTTGAAATGTATCGCGGTGATCCCACAACTTGAAATAATGCCTTATGCCTAACTCTGTATAGTATATCCTACCAACCATACTATTACGCCAGCCATCTTTTTCTATGTTTACTCTGAACCTTCTTTCCCAGTTGAAAAGCGGGGTCATGTAGTCGGTGTTTATCTAGCCCCCATTACCTACCGATCTATGCCCGAAGGTTCTATATGTTAACTCTCCTGCAGCCAGTTGTCGCTCTGTCCAGTTTGCTGCACAGTTTTTAGCGAAGAAATAGGTCTATAGGTGGTAGTTTTAGTGCAGTCGCTGGAGTTGTCTTTTTTGCACAGCGCAGCGAACCTCTTAACCCTTTCCATTGACTTCTTGTAGGTTTCAGTAGATAGTAATATCCCTGATAGATGTAAAGCAGCTGAAATAGTCACAGAAAACACCACTATACCATTAGGAACAGGAAAAGAGGGAATTTATTTTTTAATATGAGCTGCACAATTAACTATTAAAATTCGAAGGAATGACTTAAGAACTCTAGTAGGAGTGCTGAGAGGTCACTGTCAGATTGGTAGACATATCAGCAGATAAGTAACACCATATAATGACTGTTGTAGAAGCTGTCAGGAGGTAGAAGGAGAGGGAGCTACAAAATATCTTTTATGAGAATTCTAGGAAAATAATCGCAACAACTAGGTTGAAACACTTGATGACAAAAACAAACTTGCTGTATAAATAAACTTCAAAAGAAAAAGGACGTTGTTCAGACAATCCTGTCTTGCAATAGGTTTCCAGAACTGCTAGGTTCATCGTCAGGCAGCCACTCTACCAACCTAACTACATACCTATTTGAAGTATAGATACCGCTCAGAATATAAAACAAGCGATGGACGACTGTAAACAGGTCTGGATTGGAGTAAACTAAGTGTTACTAGCAAAGTTGTGACAACATGAAAATTGTAGCGGTAGTCATATTAGATCTCTGACAGACGCTAAGAATTATCTGCTTCACCTTCTCCCAATTTTATGCTGTAATTTTTTTCTTTTTTCAAAAAAAAAAAAATTGTAAAAACGCTACAAGTGGCTCGTTTACATTGAAGGCCGCTTCCATATAATACTTCGCATATATTTCTACAGTATTCGTTAGTTATTATACTATCTTTATCAAATATAGAAGTTATTTTTATTAAAAGTCCATCAGAAGATCCAAAAATATCCAAAAATAAAAACATTTTTAACGTTCACTTGTTCAAAATGCCTCAAAAGCGCTCCTTAAACACATACCTAGCTATAACTGTTGTTTAATTGCTTGCCGTACACTTAAGCCGGCCCATCTGTCAATTTCAATTTCCAATTAAAGGACGCGCGCGCAATTCCATTCAGTCCGCTTAATCCTTTCTCTCTTGACTTTTGCAGGACATATGCCAGCTTAAGTGGTTAACACAAACGATTTCGTCAAGACGACGCGGATGAGTAAAGCCACGCGGCAGTAACGAAGTCTTAATCAAGAACGCGTTGCTTTCAAACAACAACAAGGTAAGGAAGTGATATAGACTGAAAGCGAACTGAGTTGAGCGCTCATTTGGAGTGCACAAAAAGTCAACACAAATTACTGAAAGGATTACATGAATACATAAATGAATATAAATTTGCGCGACTACGTCGTTATACTTGCTTAGGACGCGAGAGAAAGCCAAAGACACGAAACGGACAGTCATAACAGCTGGCAACGTAGTAGGCAAAGGTTGCCGCAATAGCTATTTTATAAATAGTTTAACCTCAACTGGGCTTAAATTCTTAAGGCTCGCACACTTTCGGTCACTCGTTAAGCAGGAAATGCTGCTTGGCTGACATAGGCAGCAGAAGAGTAGGGGTTGCAGCAAGCCGGCAGAACATTGCAGCGTGTGGCATGTAAATCCCTTAAAATTAAATTGCGACAAAGGTTATTTCGAGGCAGAATAATTGAGCGTGCGCGCGCCCATTCCACCAGCTAACGGCCACAGCACCAGGTTGGTTGCCAGGGCAAAGGATTTGAATTTAATTTAAACTGTGCAGCCGAACATTGGCGACAGCGGTCGCTTGGTCGGCCGTCGGCCGTTTGCCGGTTCGTCAGCTGCAAGCATGCCAAAGCAAATATATAGGAGTTGTCTGCATGACCTGCCTGGCGTTGTTTTTGTGGGCTGAGAAGACCGCGTCACTGCCTGCGCGGCGCTTAAAATTAGCATTAAAATGTCTGCTTGTCTAAAGCGCCGGGCAGACAGCATGTCTGTGAAAATGTTGAGTGTTTTCTATTAATATTCTTTCCTTACTATTTGTTTGCATTACTGTGTCAGCCACTTACGCCAACGATAGCTGTATTAAGTTCTGTTTTTCGTCTCAAGCGATTACAATATGTGCGTTTGTAGCGCGTAAATCTGGATTCAGTTTGAAAAGGATTCACTCGTAAAGTTGTTGTCATTCTAGTTGCTGCACGGATTTATAAAGTTACTGGCGATATTATTGAAATATTAAAATTGGATGTTGTAATGTAAGTTATTTAGGTATAATAAATATTTTTTAAGCGAAATAAATGCTTGCGAGTTCACTTGGCTCAAATGTTACTCATACGCACTGTAGGCCTGCGGTGTTTCTTTGCTAATTTTTGAAGAATTAGTTCCAATTTCATTAATTTAGATATAACTTGTTAGTTTATGCATAAACAAGAGGCATTTCACTATTTACTTTTTGGGTTTGGATGCCGCTCCAGGAATCTACTCTTGAAATTTGTTGCAAAGCTGTTATCTTACACATATAGCTGTGGTCAAGGAAATTAAAATTAATATATTTAGCTGTTTGGAGTAAGTAGCTGCCTTTGTAAAGTTACTTTAATTGATTATAATATTTTATTAGTTGTTTATGGCATTTGATTCCTGTATTTAACGGATATCAATTCGTTCAGGAAAGTAACTTTTGGTGAATTTGTTGTTGTTATAGTTGTTACTAGGATTTATAAAGTTGCTGGCGATTTTAGTGAAATAATTAAAACTGGTTTATGTAATGTAAGTAATTTAGGTTAAATAAGTGGTTTTTAAGCCAAATAAATTTTTGAGAGTATACTTGACTCAAATGTTACTCATACGCACTGTGCACCTGCAATTTTTTTTGTTAAATTGTAAAGAATTCATTGCATATTGATATGGTTTAAGCTTACATCTAGTTTAGACACTACCGTGATTATTTGCTTAAATTTGGGGGCTTTAATGGAGCGCTTACTGTTGAAATCCGAGACAAAGCTGTTGATATACCTAAATATATGACTGTGGTGAAATTAATTAAGATTTACAGAGTATAATAGTTCTGTTCACCTAACGCTTGCATGTATCACCTAAGCTAGTCGAGATAGAGATGAAGTTATGTATATTTGAGTGACTTGGTTGACGAGACGAGTTTAAATCCGAGTGACTGTCTGTTCCTCCATCCGCTTGTCCGTCATTTCGTCCATGCGTGCAAGCGATAACTTGAGCCAAAAATAGAGTGAAATCAGATTTTCGCGAAGCTCTCAAAATGCTATGAATCGAAAGCTTACAGAGTACCACAACTGAGCTACATAAGAAGATACAGGCTGTTTTTAACACAACGAACTGCATAAAGGTGAGACATCTTCTGACCGATTGGTATCCAGCCATGCTATTTAAAATGAAAAAAACCTGCTTCTTGTTCTATTTTTCTTCTTACTAAAATCATACCTAAATAATTAACACTTCTGTGTTCAAATTGAGGGAGAAACTTCGAAACTAAGTATAAAGTACACATGCAAGTGTCCCATAGTACAGTGTTCTGGGACCTGTCCGTTACTCAATATTCACTGCTAATCTTTCTGTTATCAGTGATGCTCAGTAGTTATCAAGGCTGATAATACAGCTATAACGGCATCTAAACATACTGCGGCATCAAGTTATTAAAATGAAAAAGTTGAAATAAAGCGATAGCTTAGAAAGTGGCAAATAAAGAGTAATAATGAGAAATACGAAATACGCCACATTTGCTATAAGAAGGGAAGACTTTCCAACAGTATATTTATATAAAATATACAAATTCTGTATAGCGATGCCACAATAAATCTCCGATTAGATATAAATCGAAGCGATGTGATGATCCTATTTGCAACTTGTCTGATATCTCAAACATGGGGTCCATTTCAGGGTGCAGTCAGCGCGTTTCGCAAACATGTTGATAGCGAATTCGTTGACGAAAGACGATCTACACGATTGAACTACATCAATATTTATTTTGTCACCTTCAAAGTAATCCTCACCAGATGTAATACACTTATGGCAACGATTTTTTCAGTCCGTTTCGGGATGGCCTTTTGGGATGGACTTCAGCTCCTTCAGCGAATCTTGTTTTATCTCTTCGAGAGACTGAAAACGGGTTACACAGAACGGCAATTTCTGAACAAGACAAAATCATACAGAGCCAAATCTGGAGAATACGGAGGTTGATCGATGGTATCCATTGCGTTTTAGGCTTTTATTGCGGCCCCAATCGTGACTCAATGCGATAGTGAATTATCATCGCAAAAGCTATGAGTGTTCTTTAACTATTCCGGCCGTCTTCAATGGATGTTCTCACGCAAAAGCCTCGGTCAAATAGATTTCTTTATTGACCGTCTGTCCTTTTGGAACAAATTTATGATGCACCAAACCACAAATATTTATAAAAATGAGCATCAAACTCTTAAACACAAGTCTAATCGGAAGTTATAATGCTCTCCATGAATGTGAGATCAGAACTCGCATGATTGCATGTCCAAAAAGACCAGTTTACGGTAATCTTTTTTAAAAAAAATCGGCTTTATCGAGACGAGTCGAATAAGAACCCGTTTCTTACCAACAATCATTCGACCGGACTCGCGACAGATGTCGAGTCTCATGCTATCTATCTAACACTTGCTTGACGATTTTTCAGCGCCATGTTCTTCACTTTTTCAATATTTTCATCACTTGAAGAGGACGAAGGTCGTCCATAACGAGACATCAACGGTCTTTCGACCGTCTTTGAAGGCTTTGTACCACCCGTAGTTGTGTTTTTGATAAAACTGAACCAACGTAAGACTTTTCCAACATTGTACACACACGAAATTTGGTTACAAATACAAAATATAAAACAAGTTCTATGATCGAGGGATGATATTTTTAGCTATTGTGAAAATAGCATCGTTCTACTGAGGTGTACCGACTTAAGCAGCTGCTGTAAACAAACTGGTTAATTGATCGGGCTCACTTTTGGCACCGTAATTAAGGACAGTTCTGCCAACTAAACAAATTACATTTTTTGAAATATCGTTTACTGGGGAAATAGAATTACAATTTTTTTTTCATAATGTATAATAGCTGTTTTCACTGTAGTTCAGCTTTTTCTGTTAAAATATTAAAATCTCCAAATAAATTACTTAATATCGTACTGATAGATTGTAAATAAATAGCTGAATAAAAAAATATAAATTACTTGCTTCTGCAAATTTTCAGCCCAAAATTAAAGTCATTTGTTTATTTTAAGTTCACACTCACACATCGACGTTCACGCACAAATTGTTCTGAGCCAGTTAATTTGGCGCTTAAACGCCGCCTAAACTTAATGTTCACAAACATAATAGCCAATTAGCGCGCGTTAGTCGCTGGGCCAATTTTCGGCATTTAATATGCGTTTTTTGTTTACAACAATTCCCCCAAGTGCCAGCGTAAGCGGCGCGAATGAGCGCGCATTAGTCTATTAAATTACCTGCGGTCAAAAGGATATTCAATTAATGCCGCGCTGGCTGAATATTGAACTAAAGTGAAGCTGACAGCTGGCAACAGGTGTGAAAATGCTTACATTCTACTAAATGTGCCATTGTTTGCGGAAATGTTGAAAATAAAGTGATTTTAATAAGAGTTTACATGCCAAAGCTGTATTATCTGCGCAGCTGAGCATTGACTTTTAACATTACAACTACACACAAGAGTAGCAACGTTACTATCCCAGCGGCATATTAAATTTATTTTGCTGTATTCATACATAGATTTACTGAGTGCTTGCGCAGAGACTGGCGTTATTTATTCAAAAACTTCGCCATGCCGCTTATGCCGCTCCTTGCAGCGCTTTTCCGAGCCAACGCTTGCGCCATTGCATAATTAAATTCCAAACCGAAGTAATAATATGAAGCAGCGCAGCGCAATAAAATTGAAATTCAGGGCTAGCTAAATGTTTGGCCGCTGCTTGAGCGAAATTCGACAAGACAAAGCCCTACGCCCCGCACAAGCTGATCCGTTTCTCCTTTTCAGCGCTTCGCTTTTTGGTGTGTGTTTTTGCTTTTGCTTTGCTGTTTGGCCAGCACAGCTGCCGCTGTTGCCGCTGCATTCGGGCATGCAGAGTTTTTCTTAATTTCTCGGCGCTCTGCAGTTTTACAATGTTTTGTTTAAGTTTATCATTTGGCTGCTGCCGCTGCCGTCGCTGCCGCTTCGGCGGTCATTTAGCGCAGCTGCCAATTTGGACTGCATTTGATTCGGTTTGCCTTGCGCGCACGGCAGCTGCAGCGCTAAGTAATCTTGGCATGCTTGGCTATGCTTTGTTGTGCTTTATTGTTTTTAGTTTTTGCTTTCTTTTCCCCCTTTTTTGTTGTGTACTCAACCATTTTTTACAGCGTGCCGATTGTTGTATAATTTAAGTTTGGTTAGTTTCGAAAAACTGCACAAAAGCGCTGGCGTGCGGCAGCGTGTGAGTGAGGGGGGCGGTGGGCTGTATTACCGACTCTGGTTGGTGAATTTGTGCTTGTGTTGATTTTAATTTTTTAAATTATTTTGTGCGCGTCGCTGCTGCCATTCGCTAAATGACCGACAGCTGCAGCTGCGTGTTGCCAAACGGGAATTAATTAAAACTTCTGCGTGCTCGCTTGACGAATTCATGCTGTTGCATGTTGTTGCATGAAGCGGCGAAATTAATTCTCTTCAATTAGTTGTGTTTTTGTAAATTTAGTTTCCTACTGTTTATTTTGCGGTGGCGGTCTTTTTTTCGGACCAAATTTTTCGTATGTGGTTGTTGTTGACCATGCTTTATTTTCCATCGATAGCCAAGTCGATTTCATGTTGATGAGTTCCAAAATATTTTAAAATAATTTTATATTTACTGATCATGTATAAAGCAAGCTTAACAAATCCAAAGTTAAACAGTTAGAAGTAAACGACGTAACAGTATATTCTGGTACGTCCACACCAGGCTTTGAGGTTATGTAGTCAAGTTTCTTAAAGCGAAAAATCGTTTTTGATTATTATTGCTCCTTTTTTATTATGGATGCGTTCGAGCTACGTAATAACGAGTGATCCAAGTAGAGGTACTTTGTTCAATAGCCTTTTTTCGGCAGATAACGGGCGAGTTGTGTTAAAATGTCATGGCATTTTTGTTCAGTATTGATTGGCATTTCATTATGGATAGACCCACGCCTCAAAATTTTTTTGAGTCATTTACAAATCGTTCAACTTTATTACGAAAATTCATGTTCTGTAAGATTTGTCATGTTATGGTCAACATAATCGAACTACTGAATGTACTATGCGTAATACTAAAGCGTACAAAATACAGCTTGAGCAAGAACTGAAGCCGCTCGAGTTCAACCCTAAGAAAGTTCTAAGAAGATCCAACGTTTTTGAGGCAAATTTTGTGCTGCGATGAAGTCCATTTCTGGTCAATGGGTATGTAAACAAGTTAAATGATCATATTTGGGACGCAGATCAACTTGAAGAGATTCCTGATACCTGAAACTGAAGATCGTCATCTCGGCGACATTGGGTTTCAACGAGACAACGCCACTTCCTACACATCGCATCAATCAATAGATGTATTGAGAGAACTCTTCGGTGAACAGATAACTTCATGTTATTGACAACCGAGTTCGGGTGATATCACACCGTTAGAATTTTTCCTGTAGGAATATGTAAAGTCTCAAATCTATGCGGACAGTCGCGCTTCGATTCAGGCCTTGGACCGAAACGTCACGCGTGCCATTCGCCAGTTACCAGTCGAAATGCTCAAAGGAGTCATAGAAAATTGAACTCAATGGATGGACCATCTGAAAAGTAAGTGCCAAAGAATGTCTTTTGAATAATATTAAACATTCTCAATTAGACTAGAGTTATCTGTGTTGTTTTCTATATACAAGTAGGACTACTGTTGATTTTGGGTGACTACACAATTGGAGGAACTTGAGATCAAGCTCAGAATAACGCTTCTCAAAGGTGCTACTATTAAAGTTACACTTTATAAGCCTGGCATTATTCTGTTTTTATATAAACATGGACGATGATGGAATTGGAAAGTACTTGGATTATTAGAGAGAACTGTACTTCGCAAGACTTTTGGAGACGTCCGCGTGTTTCTTGAATAAGAAAGAAGATGGAACCACGAACTATATGAGCTCAACGGCGACATGGATATAGTTAAGCGCATTAATATGCCATAAATCGAACAAATACGCTGGTTAGGGCATATCGTTTGCATGGTATCAGCAAAGTGCTTCATTAGTTCGAGAGTCATAGGTAAACAACGGAAGCAAAGACGTCTACGCATTCAATGGAAGGACCAAGTGCGTGGCGATCTGGACGCACTTGGGTTGTAAAATTGACGGGACTTCGCAAAGTATGAAGGCAACTGGCGAAGTTTCTTTTTCTCGGTCCAAACCGACTCACGGTTATAGTGTCAAAGAAGAAGAAATAGTAGAAAAAGAAGAAGAATTAATTGAAGTAAATCGAAGTAGGTGATACTTCAAAGATACAAAGATTTTTGTATGCGAAAGCCTTGTTCAAAGTGGGCTCCGCGTGACTTACCATCTATAGATTTACTGAGTCACAGATGAACGAAAATTACAAAAATTGCTTGAATTCGCCTTCAATGCGAGTCGACTGTTTTCCAAACACAAATAGCACTACAAGGGTAATATCGAAAAGTTTCCCCAAACACATTTGGTATCCCTCGAACAGAGTTTATTAAATTTCGGACGTTGGAATGCCACGACCTGATTGAGGTATCTATAAGACTTGTGTTCATAACGCATTTTTCAGTTGCCGAAAAACGTTCAACTCTTAATTTATTTTTTAGAAGAAGTCATTCGGTGAGAAGTCGAAGCATGTGGTGAATGACACATCACATCGACGTTTTGAGTGCATTGTCGCGGTGAAGAGTGATCAGTTTACCGCGGTTGATTTTCTTGATTTCTTCAAATAAAGTAAAGAAAATGGTTGCTTCGTGAGTGATCACTTTTTGTGGGATTCGGCTCATCTGGAGACATCCATAGAGTTACCTGCCGTTTATGGTACCTTCGGGCTCATAAGGGGAAGTTCATGAACAATCAGTTGTCACATTGTCATAGACCTACATAATATGGATACATATAATATTGAATGTATGTTAGTCACACTAATGGCCACAGTTGTCTGTATCTCACGATAGATCACATGACTATCTGGCAGAAATTTATTTAAGAGTGACATATGTACGTCCTGCATGGGATTCACTATACCATCGATAAACACTGGTCTTCGGTGGACCTTCTTCATCAAAAAATTTGCTACGTTAATTCTCGTCGAAAGTTGTAGAAAATAATGGCACGAACATGTTCTCTATTGAATTCCATATTTTGGCCGAGGTGAATATTTTAAGTTACTGTTACTGAGAACAAAATTTGATCGTTCGAGAGAGATCAGGTAGTCTGCACTTAATAGAGCGAATTGATAATACCAATAATAATAATAGCGAAAAGAAGAAACAAGTTAAGAAGAATCATCACTCGTATGTTCGGAATGGCTAAAGGGAATGGATTTTTTGGTTTTTGGTAAATCATATTTTTTTTTTTTACAAATATGAAGACGCATTATTTACTAATACGCCTATAACAAAAGTGGACTGTGCATGCAGCCTATTGGCAGTTTCGCTAAATTCAGCTTAGATCAATTTGCCATTCGCATCAATAAAACATGTGTGCAATAAATTCAACACAGCCGAAATTTCTTACCTGCAACCGTTTGCGAAACTCATATCAATTGACAATGATAGCTTAACACTAATGCTCGTCTATAGCGGAGGCGATTTATAACACAACGGTCGCGGTTATAAAAAGCGCGGTGACCCCTAAGCGCTTCGAACACACACATCTACCAAGAATAATACACAAAATACGCCCGCCAAAGGTGATCGACTTCTCGTGGCAAACAGTTGTACAATGCAATAAAAGCAACGGCAAATCAACGCAGACGCGCCAGCGCCAAAACCAGCAAAGCAAATAGACACAAAGTCAGCCAAACAATGAATTATGATCAGCGCTGGCAAATGAATGCGTACAAAAAACGTTGCAGCCGACCTTTGTGCGGCGAGGCAAAACGCTACAATTCAAGCGAACACAAACACACACAGGCAAACACCGACAGACAGACACAGAAACAGTCATTCAAGCACAGTATTCCACGAAGAGACGCACACAGTTGGTTTGGCTGAGCGGCGAGTTGCTGGCAATGGCGCAGACACAAAGCATTGACTGCATAAATAATGCAGAAGCACAAGTGGAACAACAACAACAATAATAATAAACGCGCGTGAAACAATGATAACAGAAGCTGTAGCATAACCGTAAGCGCCGACAATTTGGTTATACCCAAACCGTACGCGACCGCAATCGTCTATACTACTTGACTCGCCACACAGCACTACACGATGCCGAGCCAAAGCCACACACAGACACAATTGTAAACACATAAATTCGACGAGTTGTACGTTGGCCCGCTAGGCACCACCTTGCCACATGCGCTTGCGACGACAGTCCAATTCATCGATCCCAACTCACCGCTGCCTACTTTTCTAGTGGTTTTAATGACTCCTCTGCCGGCGCTGTCAATGTCAATAACAACCAAAGTACAAAGCTATTTGCCAGCTTAACCGCAACAGCATTACCAGACGGCAGCACCGGTGTAGGCAGACAGCAATACGCCACACAGCCACACACACACACTCACATATATGCATACAGAGTAGACCTGCACTCAAGTTGCTGTTCGTTAGCCTGCGCCATTGTGGTAGAACCGCTTGGCAGTTGTTGTAGCTAAACCCCTCATCGATATGGCTGTGTGCATGTGTGTATGTGTGTCTCTGGTGCCACTTCAGTACGTCTGCTAAACAAATATCTGCTTGTTCTCATACATAAACATGCTCGGCTCGTATTTATAAGCATCTGCCTGTCTGTCTGTTCTGTTCTGCTTTGTCAGGTTAATGGGAAGTGGTGGTGCGCAAAAGGGGGAAATAAAATGAAATTGTTGCAGGCAGTCAGCATGTGGCGAAGGCATAACTTTCAGAATCAATTGAAAGTGTAGCGCTTTTGAATATATGCAGAATTTTATTGACTTTTTTTATTGCCATGACGATGATGGCGACGATGACAATGAATGTGCTGATTGTATTTACGAGCGCCAGCGCAGAGCCTTAGCTGCTGTATACAAACACACACGCACAAATAACATATATTATATATATATTTATACATATGTAGATACATATCGCATGCTTAGCATATATTTATATAGCTCTGTGCGGCAAGCTCGCTGAATTATTTACTTTGTCGAGGGTGAAAATTTGTATTTATTGCCGAGCGCTGATAGCTTTGATAATAATGCAATCAATCAAAATGATTGGCGAATCATATTAGTAATGTTTGATGTGGATTGGCGTTTTACAAGCATGCATTTAGGCGCTTAAGATGGTTCATGTGCGCATATATTGGGTTATATGTACAGAGAAGTTGCTTATCTATAAATTCGATAAACATGTAGCTGTTTTCATGAGATTTTCAGTACTATATAAGCTCGAAATGAACCTCTACGCTATATTTCAACTATTTTTTTGAGATCTCGACTTGATTCAAAGCAAAAAAAAATGTTAATTCTTTTAAATTATACAAATTTGGTTGGTTGAATTCTAACTCAGGAACGTTTTTGGTCTTTCTGCAAAGTCGTTTACCCTAGACACAAAGTGGAAAACTCTAGTTATATTTCTTAATAAATATGCACCCCAAAACGCAACATAAGAAAGTAATATGGGAGACATTCACATATAAAAAGTTGGTTTCGAAATCTCAATAAAATATTCAAATTGTAATATAAACAGACATAAAAAAAATCGTTAACTGCAGCTACACCAAAGCTTTAATACCCCTCACAGCTGCTTTTCTTATAGCACCAAGGGTATAAAAAGAACTTTATATTGATTTTAATCGATAAGTTTGTATGGCAGCAATTATGCTATAGTAGTCCGATTTCAACAATATTTTTGGAGACTATACCATTACCTTGAATAATAATCTGTCCCAAATTTTGTCATGATATCTCGACAAACAACAAAGTTTTCCATACAAAGACCTGATTTTGATCGATCAGTTGCATGGCAGTTACCGGGTTTTTCAATGAGAGTGCCTCAAAAGCTTCTTTTAAATAAAACAAAAATGGATTGGGATGTCAATGAAATTGTTTAGGTACTCGATTTCTTTTGCTTTGTTACCAAGAGCACGCTTCCAGAATTCCAGATGCTGAACCCAACTTTCGAGGGGTTTCAAGCATTATTCGGCCGATATTGCAGCAATGTCACGTTCGATATTCGTACGAAGTTCACTAATCGTCGCTGGCTTTTTAGCACAGACCATAGACTTGACGTAGCCTTACTAGAAATAGACTACCGGTGTCAAATCAAACAACCGAGGACCAATTGACTGGTCATTTCGTGAAATAACACGCTCACCAAACTTGGTTTTCAATAAATCGATTGTGACATTGACTGTGCGGCTTGTGGCGTCGTCCTGTTGAAAACACATATTGTCCAAGTTCTTATCATCCAACTCGGGCTAAAAATTATAGGTTGTCATTGAGCGGTAGCGATTTCCATTCACAATAACGTGCCGGTGTTGATCATCATGGAAGAAGTCGGCCCAATGACGCCTCCATAAACCGCACCAAATCGTAATTTTTTCGAGACGATTCCGATGGGCAAGCGATTTCTGTTCTTACGTCAGTTTAATCTTGTAAGGATGAAGGTCAAGTTCTTTTCACGAAATTCGCCACAACGATGTCACAGAGATGCAAGTGAGGAAAGTTCTTTCAGCGCCATTCACTTGGGAGTGGCCAGAAACGAATCTTTCGCATATGGCTGAAGCAGCCCACAACTTCCGGTCTTAGACCAAGCATCCTCTCGATAGCAAAAAAAAAATCTTTTTTAACGCAAGCTAAAGCAAGATGGCTCGAAAAAGGACGATGGAACTTTTAATTTGCCGTACCACAGCAGTATGTTTCAAGCTGAAGTCTGTGCTATTGAGAAAGCGGCGAAGCCGGTCTCAAATACACCTGCAGCCAACTCCAGAGTCGCCATCTACGTAGACAGCGAAGCAGCAATCAAGGGAGTAGACTCGTATCGCCTTTCGGCCAGAAGTGTCTTAAGGATCAGGCCGCGAGTGGAAAGTGTTACTAGAAGCAAGCAGATTAACTTTTATTGGCAGCGAGGGCAATGAAATAGTTAACGAGATTGGCTTACATCTGAAAATGTGATCACCATTGCATTGCAAAACTACAGAAGTCAAGGTAGATCGGAAGTACACAAAATTCCTATTGGCAATCGATAGAAGAAACTGTGAGAATATTAAGAGAGTACTAACTGTTCACTGACTGGTTGCTACACACGTCCGCAGAATAGGATTGACCAATCGAGAAGACTGCAGGAAATTTCTGGAGCAGGACACCATGGAAGCAGTGGAGCATATTTTATGCACTTGTCCCGCATTGGAAAGACTACGCTGTACGTATATATGATACTATATGATATACTGGAGGAGGTATCGTATCAAGCTCAGGTATCTTAAAGGTACTCTTTATGATATTACATTTCTTATTAAATGCGTGTTAAATTATAGGCAGAAAACTATAATATTACAAGTTTTGAGGTCAAGTCTTCAAAATTTTACTATTTCGGGTCCGACCACGTACAACTTGTATTGATAACTCTGGTAGATTCGGAATTTGTTGTCTTAGTTAATAGCACTAAGAACAGAGTGAAGGCTCTAAAGTATATATACTCGCAGATTATTTAGTCTATCGATCGCTTAAAGCAAGTAGCAGCTAGCAAAATTCTTTCAGCTACAAGCTGTGTACATACATAAATACCATACCATAGTTCAAATTTTTTAAATTCTCGTTCTCACTCTATTTTCTCTCCCTGGGCGCATTAATTGGAATTGAACTTTAAATGTGTGAGAGTTTTCTATCTCTATTTTTTTCATTTTTTTCATTCTTTATATTTTTAAATATTTTTTAATTTTTTAACATTTTTTTATATTTTTTTACATTTTTGTTTTAATTTCATGCCTGGTGCACAGCAATAACGCGCGCTCGCCGAAAGTTCATGACTTAACGCATTTTATAACTTCAACAGATTACGTGCGAAACATTTCGCTGCACTCCACAGCCACTGTGGCGAACTTGGTGTAAATGCCACCACTCATACCGCACCCAAATCATACGCGTAGCCACACTTGAAAATATACACACCAGTCTATTCATTGCTGTTTGTGGCGCATTCCTTTTAGATTACTTTTTATTTCGCCGATTTGCCACCACCCAAGCCCCTGCATGGCGTTATATACTCAGCCAGTAGCTATGAAAGTTGTTTGCCGTGTGCATGGTAACGTTATTAACAAGCCGCTAGATCACAATAAACACACACACACATATACTCGTACTGTGGCGGGTATTTGCGCCAATTGGCTGCGGTCCTCGCGCACGTTTGTTCACCTGAAATTATTCAGTGTGAAATTCTGGTAAATTAATGCTGTCCGCTGTATAGCAAAACTTTTCGCCAAACTGCGTGAACTTCATTTGAATAACTAAAGTTTTTGTTTTTTGTTGTCGTTGTTTAATAGGTTGGCGGTGCGTCAACGTCTGCGCTTGGCACTCTTTTGTCTTTGGCTTGGTGTTGACCAAGGGCGAGTGCGTTAGCGTGAAGCACGTGCCGTCAGCAAGTTGATTAAGTAATATTAGCCGGCAATATATTATATTAATATTAACAAACTTTCACATATAAAGTTAAATTGCGTTAAAATAATGTTGACCGAATTTGCTGGCAGTCGTAAAGGGGGGAAGCTTGTGGATTATGTAAAGAATTTTGGAGTTTCTTACTCACCTTTGAAGAAAGTGCGGGGTGATGTATAGCACTCAGTGTAGGAAATATTTTTATTACTTCTAATTTTTTGCAGCTTTTTAAGATTACTCGCTTGTATAGTTTTTAAAGTGTAAGTTTTCCAATTAAATTTTCATCGCTTTATGTATGGTTGTTTCCTTTCCTTTGTTTCATGAAAAAAAAAATGAAAATGATTTGGCTGATGATGAGGCCGGGAATGAACTAGCTGATGAGCTCGCTTCGCAGCATCCACCAACATGCTCGGTACTCCTAACCCTTTTATTGGCAAATGAGTTTTGTATTTTTGATTGCGCCCAATGTGGTAAGTAACTTTAATTTTTAATGAAAATCATCCTGTCGAAAGTGGGAAGCACTTGAGCCTGATCCTTGATAAAAAACCTTTCATGGAAATCCATGTTTGATGAATTGAGGGTAACGAAGGGCTTGGTTGCCTAATAGTGTTGTAACAAGTTGTAACAAAAGCATGGGGCTCTCTGCAAAGTTGTGCTTTGGTTTTACGAAGCCGTAGTTAAGCTATGGTATTTTTGCCTGGTGTAGCGTTTCTATGTAAAGCCCACTCGCTAAGCTGGTAGCGACGTATTCAACGAGCGCACCCCTGGACATAGCCGGCAAATGCATCCCTGCGAAGGTTGCCCGGAAAACTGGACAAATTAAGGATCACAAAGCGGGGGATTTCAAAACTCTCTCTCACTTCGACTGCATCACTGATAACTTCAAACACTGCTTTTTTAAATCATTAGGGCATCTTCTATGGGTACATATATATATATCTTCGAAAGACAAATAGGTATGGCGAAGTCGCTGCAAAAGCGGCGAAATGAACTTTTTGGATCGAAGCTCAAGGAGAATGTCGGAGCTGACAGTGAGTTCAAAGCTGAAAAAGAATGCATTACCTCACTAGCATAAGGGGAGTCTTCTGCCGGGAGTTTCAGACTGCCAGAGCACTATAGTGTCCTTCAAGCAGAAGTGACAGACACAAGGGATTTATTTATAAATCGGAAGTGAGGCGTCCTTTTAAGTACATATACATCCACTGCATCACTGGCGCATAGCATAAACTACGATACAGACCTTGAGCTCTCTAAACCAGTGTGTTTAAAAGTTGGAAATGTACAGCAATGACCACACTAGCTTAAACATTAACGTACTTTCCATATTAAACTGATTTGCGTTGCTGGTTGTTGTGAGTGGAATCGGTAGAAATTGTAAAGCCGATAAGCTGGCTAGAAAATACATTCTAGTTCACATTCGTCAATCAGAAAGGAAACGAGAGCGCTTTATTTATGGACCTTGCGCGAGCTTCAGCAAATTTTGATCAGTAACTTACAGCTGTGAGGTTGCGAAAGGTTTCTGGCCCGGATTGACCATCTTGTTCAAAGTGATATGGGTTGAAACTTCTTCTTGACACCTTTCTCTCCATCACTGTCCAGTTATCAATAGCATTCCTCAATAGATTTGTGGGCTGACCTCCTAGGTGTCTTATTCGATAAGCGACCAGCTTTTTTCCATCCTAGAAGTTTCATGAGTTCACAAGAGAAAAGCATCGCTATCGCTAATTGCTAAAGCCTTACTTATGGCCACCTGCGTAATCCTAAGGTAATCTAAAACAATCCCTAAGTAGAAACCTAAACCTTACTTATTAATTATTTTTTTTTGAAGTTTATTGGTTGCTGAAAATAGATAAGTTATGAGAA